>NC_091135.1:66209608-66315541 GCF_041381155.1 Argopecten irradians | reverse complement strand
CTGCAGAAAACAGAACAAGAGATCCCGAGGGGATCTTGGGCCCCACGCAAGATTGATCTATGTCTGACATGTGAAGAGGGATCTTGTTCTCTGCTTTTCAAAACTGGACAAAATGACTTTTTTTGCAATGGTTCAAACTTATACACTATCTTTCAATTACCGATGATACGTAGGGGTTGTCTAATTATCGCACATTAAAATGTGTGAGATTAGGGTCCTAGAGGAACATAAATTTGATATTTGAGAACAATACCCTTTCAATACTTCTCTGAGAAATAGCGGTAACAAGAACTTTAACTGATCCAGAAATCGCAATCATGGCCACACGGTCGGCCATCTTGTTGACACGAACAGTACCCACAAATGCAATATGCACAACTGGGTCCTAGGGGAACCTACATATGAAATTTGAGAAATGCTATCCCTTCAGTGCTTTTCTGAGAAATAGCGGTAACAAACTTTAACTATCAAAATCCAAGATGGCTACCTGGCGGGCCATCTTGTTGACCGATCAGTCCCAAATGCAATATGCAACAACTGGGGTACCTAGGGGAACCTACATAATGGAAATTTGAGAAAGATCCCTGCTTAGCAGCCATGCGTAACACTTAACGAAAGACACGGGGGGGGCCCGAGGCCCCTTAAATTTGCTACGGGGCGCCCCCTGATTGTTCTGCCTTTTGTGGCCCGCGGGCCACCTGAATATTTTTAGCAAGAAAAAATAATGATTAAAGAACAGGAAATCCCACTGAATTTGCATTGATTCAAGTGTCTACCGATCTAACTCGAGCACTAATAATTTCAGTCGCACTTCTCGGCAAACGTTGTAACGAACGAATAAGTACGTGAATCTTTATGTAGCGGCATCACCGAAACGCTTGTTATAAATACAATCCAATCCCTTCCTATCATAAAGCTTCGGATAAAGACTCTTTTGATTACATTCCAAAGATGTCGTTTGTTTGAGTAGATGGTTTGGGAATTAACTCCTCCACCCTAGCTAAAAAACACAAAACCTCCTCAGGTAAATACAACAACGTAATCAAATATATTGAAAAAATGAATAATCTGAATGATGATGAAGAATTCGATAATATCATGCAAACAAGGCTTGTTTGCAGTTACAAAGGAAAGCGTGTAAGCTTTTAATGGAAAATTGAAAATAAATATGAACAATCAACGATCCAATAGACCAATTCAACCTATTCGTATTGAGCAATGATATAGAAGCTGCCATCCCGGTTAAAACTTCCGGAACACGGTGGACCAAAGTGTAAACAACATGGCGACCCACGAGTTTTGATTGCAGTCACAAGTGAGCAATGTTGTACGTGTATTACGTGTTATCTTGATATAAATAATTACTACTTTTTGACATTACGTATTCTGATTAAAATAGATCATCATAGATTAGTTTTTTCTTTTAAAATGACATTTTTTTAATACAAAGGCGGAGAAAAAGGTAAAGCCACATTCGCTCACATACGACGCCTCAGAGCTGAAATCTGACGGTATTTTCCTGTGAAGTGATCCCAGCAGCGATTATAATGGGAGGATAATACTCAACATTAACTTACATTCTTGAAAAAAAAGATCCACGCCACTATATATGCCATATATGGAATGAGGCACTGAATGCAAAGACAGCAAAAGTAAAACCAAATTTAATTAGAAAAAAAAACCCAGATTTAAACATACATTTATTGTCCAAAATGGGTAAATATCTTTTTATGTTCTGTTGTGTTGGTGATGGAGCAGATCTTTAATGTGACTCTGGCAAAGGACATCAAATTGTAAAAAAAAAAAAAAAAAAAAAAAAAAAAAAAAAAAAAAAGTACTTTTGATTTTCAATTACCAATTGCTATCTTTCAATTTTTATCAAGAAGGACTACATAAAAGAATTAAAACAAATTAACAATTAACTTGAATTAATTTTAAAAAAGCATAAATACTAGCCTTAATTGGGAATTTATGCACACAAAATTATAAAAAAATAGTAATGTGGCGAATATGACATATTCATACAAATTTACATTTATCAGATTTTTTTTTCAGGTTTAGAGGATAATCCCAAGATTTCTAAATTTTATTGTTTTCAATAAGACACATGAAAATGTGTTACACGAGGACATAATAGAAATCAACATTAAGACATTATATTAGAGGTACACAAATTTATCATAATAGTAAATTCCCTGTTTTGTTCAGATAACCTTTGTCTAACTAATTTTCGAAAAAATGTATATATTTTTTCCTTTTTAAAACTTGTTTAATAAAACCAAACATTTGCACAAGGATTCCTATGTCCATGAACCATTTTGGTATAAATGGCATAAATGCGGCGTCACATAGACCTTTTGAGCAACTTTCATGCTTATAATTCACTGTCAAAGATAATATGTGAAACCAGTCTCATTAAGAAACCTGTTTAACCTGATCTAACCATTATGAAACCACTATTTGTCCATTGCAACTTAAACTCACCATTAGTCTATATAATATATTGCTTACCGTCGGAATAATTATTTTCATTTGACAAAAGGTTGTTCTGAGAAATTTAACAATTTTAGCTTATATACCATTATTTCTAACGGATATCTTCCCCGAGTACCCAGGTGTGCCAGCCCTAACATTGTAAATTCCTTTTGCAAATTTGAAGATGGGTATGTTCTAAAAGTTTTATCTTCGTATCCCCAGATTTCTGACCCCAAATAGCAAAATCGGTTCAATTAACGAGTCAAATAGCTTAGGTTGTAGATCTTCTGGGTTATTTTCGATTTAAAAAAAAATGAAAAAATAGATTTTTGTGCCTGTTCTATAAGCCTCTGTGTAGCCGCCACAAAATTTCCGTTAAATTTAAAAGTAATTCTGAGATATGTAAAGCAGTCTACAATTTCCAATATTTCATTATCGAGTATAATAGTTGTTTTGCTAATATCATTACTTTAGTTTTATTAACATTTAATTCTAACTACCCGTATTTTACAATATTTGCTGAAATTATTCAGTGCAGCATGCATACCTTAATTCAAACACTTTCCGCAGGAATAAACAGTATCATCATTGTACAACTACTTCTAGTAAATTACGTAAATCTCTTGTTATAAATGTCATTAAGACTTTGGAGAGAAGTACTTCATTTGGATATAAAAAAATCCTCCAGATCGTTTTAGAAACACAGAAAACAAAAATGGAGAGAGATTTTCACCTATGCGTACCCCGACTTGACAAGGGAAAAAGTCAGAAAATTTCACACAGGATTTGACGAATAATTCAATTTTGCTTGTTACGAGCATTTTCATTGGCTAAAACATTTACTTATCAGCCCAAAAAGGAAAAAAATGGACGTCGCCGTTTGTGACGTTGCTTCTGATTGGCTGAGATGACGGCGTAGAATGATTTCATAGAGAAAATAGTCCCAAAATAAATTTTGAGTGTTGAAGTAAATTGTTCTTTAGTAAATTGAATTATAAGGGTTAATTTGAATAGATTTTTTTATGTTATGGAGATATAACACAAAATTCTGAGTGTACTCTCATCATAAACCGCTTCGCAGTCTTGAGTAGTATACCCTCAGATTTTTGTGTTATATCTCCATAACATAAAAAATCTATTCAAATTAAATCCTTAAATATCGTACATATTGTATATTATTTTGAAACATTTACCCTTTAAAAACTCTCCAGATAGTATCAAATGCAATGCCTTTACAAAAATCAATGAATTGTGCCATTAAAGATTTGATGTATAAAGAGAAATTAAAGTATTCCAAAACAAACAACTATTGTCAACGCATTGCCATGTTACATCCCAAAGACCCAGATTTGACACTTCAAATTTGAATACGTTGACCATTGCAAGAAAACATCAAGGCCACACAAATGCTTCAACCAGGTGATAAATTAACATAGTATAACATATTTCTATCATTTGTACTATTGTTTCATTAACAATATCAAAATAATACATGTATATATAATTCAATTACCAACATTGAAACAAATAATAATGCTAACAAATAAATTCCATACCGTGTATTGGTTTTTTGTCACATTTTTGTCATAACATGTAAACATGTACGTGGAGAAATGACATACCAGTACATAACAGATGTTAACTTAAGAAAGTGAAGGGGAAAACAAAACAGAAAACCCACATGTTTTAAATCGCAACACTGTCAATTTTCTTTGTACATGCAGTAGAGGATTTCAATCAACTCATTTCCCAAGGTGACATTTACAGATGTGGAAAGTGTTGGGGAGCAACAAGGGGTCAGAGTGAGAATGAAGAGTGGAGAAAACCCTTCGCAAGGGAGGAATAACAACTTTTAATTTTTCATTTGGTTCATAGCTCCTTTGTTTGACTGGTTTTTGCATTAATTGTTGAGTGTATTGCCTGTTACAATTGCACAAGCACAGGTTACTATTTGAATACTGTTTCAAGCATGTGTGCCAGTTAGTATTTGGTTATCAACTTGTGTCTGCTGTGCATAAGTAGTCGATTTATAGGAACTATTAATACTTGACTGAGAACACGAGGGGAGTTGGGAATACATTTATAAGGGCTCATAAAATCGATATTGGCAGAAATAAAGGTTCCATGTAACAGTGTTTAAAATCGCAAGAGTAAGGTTGACGTCTTCTATATAAATTACGTGTATCTCAGAGGTCAGCGCATGACCAACCATCTTCATTGGGAAATGAAGTAATCGGAGTTTACTAGTTTCTTGAGGCGGTGCGAAATAATAAAAAAAAAAACGTAAATATTTAAATGTTGGTTGAACGTAGTGTCCTCCTGTAGCCACAAAAATTTGGCACCTTTCTGGTTCTTCAGAAATACTGACATGCTAAAGCCATTCAACTGTTTTGTTGCATATATTTTGGGTTCTGCAGAAAAGAAAAGGAATAACCGAAGAGGAGGTACATGTATACCGATGCATACCTCCTCATTCGGTTAATAATCATTATGTAATACCCTCTTGGTGTAACAAACAAATTATATAGATTCTGAAAGATCCATTAAGTATGGAAGGGAGAACCTGTGGCTAATAAAGAATTTGTAAAGTTCATTTTTTTGCTATACATCATGATGTATGATATAGTGCATTTGGCCTTATACGATGTAAACAGTTTCCTTTTCTATCTGATTCCCCAGACGTATTAATATCATGTTTTTATGTTATGGGGAAGGTCTTGTAGAAGTGAAATGCCCTTTGGTCATGCAATGTGAAACTTGTACATTTTTTGTAAATTGTTCTTTATTCCTAAATAGAAAAATCAGATGGTACATTTTTTTAGAAAGTAGAGTGGGTCATCCATGGTCAGTAAAGCACAATTCAACACCTTTGTAAAGTAAAAGTTCCATGTGTATTCAGCAAAAACCAGCTAACACTTTAATTCCTTCATTCAAACCAGCAAACAAGTTGATCGAGCTTCAGTGTTGTAATCCTCTTTTAATCCCAAAATATGCAGGAGCGCCCGCATGAGCACCTCGCATCTTTGCAGGAGCGATGGGCTCCGGTTACCAAAAATTGACAATCTAGAACATAACACTGAGAAAATACGATTAGCCACAAGTAAATGTTGACTTTCTTGAATTGTGTAATGTAGATGCAGACAAGTGGGCAGATCTTCCAGACTATTACTTCACAAATAAGAGAGCCCAGCATGTCCCCAATCTAATTACCAGCTGTAAAAACAGATAAGGTTAGATATGAAAAAAACCCATAAAGAATATAGAAAAATAGCACATTATGTTATATATGTAAATAAGAAACATAAATGAAACCGTTGTACATGTATAATATGGCTCCTGTGCTTGCACATGTATGTTTAAATTTTGTACCTATGTGAAAAAGAACAAATAATTTATATTTGAAAATTCAAAATGAATTTAGTATGTATGTGTACACGATTTATAAGTCTCACTTATAAAACCTTGGTATATATTCTCATCTGATAAACAACAATAATTTATTAATTATTTATTTGTAGTTTTAATTGTGAAACCTGTGAAATGTACATACAGTGTACATGTAATATCCAGCCAAGTCTAATAATGCATGATATCCTTGGCCAATACAGACGATCGCGTCTTCATATATTGATATAACAGTAGATCTGCAATGTAACTGTTACTCAGAAATAGAGTTACAACAATATTTGATTACCGACATTCTTAAAATCAGACTGTGTATATCCCAGTGTGAAACAAAGTCAACATTTCTAAAAATGCTCATAGTATTCAATTTCAAACGGCTTGCTTCTGATAATTTTCTGTCAGACGAACCGAGTAAAGCTGCGAGTTACAGGACACGCCCCCTTCTCAACCATCCATTGAAATAAATATATATGCAAGATTGAAGATACTAACACAACAGTGTTTAAAATGCTTTCAAACCATTAAATATGTCCATTCTAATAACGTTTTCCTAAACATTACGTAGTAATTTCGAATTATGAATACTGAAGCTGCTTGTATATCTCGCGCAACATGGCACATCGCTGACATTTGTTTTCACCGATTTTTTAACCGAAATGGCCGCTTATGTTCACGAAAAAAAAACAAAATGGCGGCGTTTAGGTTGATTCGACTATTTTTGTGTGATTTTCTTTTATTAAACCTACTGAATCTAAAATTGGTTCAAAGGAAAAACATCTCCGAAAAGGAAGAAATTACTTCATTCATCAATATATGATTATTCTAGAAGAATTAAAAATATCGATTATTTAATTTGATCAAAATCCAGGGCCCCCTGATTTCCCATCAGGGCCCCCACTTTTTATCATCAAGGAGCCCGGAGGTCTCCTAAGCAAATAAAGTTAGTGTCTAAGCCTGTTTAGTGCTTTTTGAGAAATAGCGGTAACAAACTTTAACTATCAAAATCCAAGATGGCTACCTGGGGCGGCCATCTTGTTTGACTGATCAGTCCCAAAATGCAATATGCACTACTAGGGTCCTAGGGAACCTACATATGAAATTTGAGAACAATCCCTTCAATACTTTCTGAGAAATAGCCGTAACAAACTTTAACTATCAAAATCCAAGATGGCTGCTTGTCGGCCATCTTGTTGACGCGATCAGTCCCAAAATGTAATATGCAGAACTAGGGTCCAAGAGGAACCTACATATGTAATATTTGATGTAAATAACCCCTCAATGCTTTATGAGAATTCGCTGGTAACAAATCTATAACTCTCAAAATCCAAGCTGGATACCTGGCGGCCATCATGATGACCGTATCCGTCCAATACTGGCCACATTTATGCACCATCTAGGGTCCTACTGGGGCAACTTAACATTTGAAACTTTGTGAACGGGCTCTACAGTAACTTCTTGAGATTTTGCAGTAACAAAATTAAACTCTCAAAATACAAAGCTGGCGGCAGGTCGGCCCACTAGCTTGACGCACGATCAGTCCATAGACATGCAATTAAGGACACAAATCGGTCAATATCCCTAGGGAAACATACATATGAAATTTGCGAAAGTTCACTTCATGTGCTTTTTGAGGAATACTATTATGCACTGGTCATCCACATTTAAGCACTATCGAATTCACAAGATGGCTGTCACTAGGCGGCCCCTCTTATGCTTGACCGATCAATGTCCCAAAAAGCCAATACGCACTTCTCGGGTCCTAGGGGACCCTAAATAATTCATCTGAGACTTGAGAAAGCTCAACCTTCTCGTCCTTTCAGGGAATGAGGCCGTAGACCAAGGCTATGAACTCCCAATACCACTCCCAATATGGCGGGAGTGGATACGGGCCATCTTGAAGTGCACCGATACAAGTCCCAAAATGCAATATGAACGGGGCTGTAGGGTTCCTAGGGGAAACTAACAGATGTAAATTTGAGGAAGAAAGATCCCTGCATAGATGCGAGATTGAGAAAATAGACGGGTATCAAGAACTCTTTAACTATCACAATCCAAGATGCTGCCTGGGCGGCACAATCTTGTTTGAACCGATTCGATAGTTCCAAAAGATTACGCAAATATGCCACAAGTAGAGGTCCTTGGGATACCAACTTCATGCCCATTGACGCCCTAATAAAACATATTTAGAGAAATTAGAACTTTAATATCAATTATTTCAAGAACATTAAACTGATCACAGAAAATACATATGTTTTGTTTGACATTTTTTTAATTAAAGATCCTACATAAAAAATTACAAAGAAAACAAAAGTCTTCTTTAAAATGAGTTTTTATCCTTGTACTCTTGTTTCTTATGTTGCACATACACTTATTTTGGTAAAACTATGCACACATGAGGGCAGCCCTATAATTATTTTGCCTTTATCTCAGATCTGTGATTGTTTAACAATCATTTAAAAACATCATTTTAAAGTACACAGAAAGGGCATCTGATTGATTCACTTTAAAGCTCTTATGTCTACAAGCCTTAGATAGTAAGTCCAATTTGAATTATCTTTAACAGAGATTATGTAAGTTGGACAGAGGAGTCACCAGCAGGCAACATTTGACCTAGATGGGCTGTGTATTATATAACACTCTGTGTATTCTATACACACTCTGTGTATTCTACCAATCAGAAGGCAGTCTTCCCATGACTACCGATTGGTCCAAAGGAATATTATTCAATGAATAGGGAATTTATGAATGGAAGTTTATGAATGAAATGGTTCAAGAGGTCACCACTAGATGTCATTGTAGGGCAAGTCCTACAAATCATAGTAAACCGGATAGCAATAATACAAACGCTACTCGCGTTGTATTAAAAATCACCGGAAATTATCTTGGAGGACAAAAATATTTCGTTTTGCCAAGGATTTATAAGTGAGAAGGATTCGTGTCTGTCTGTTTACACTACTAAACACCACGCGAGACGCTTATGAACCGGGAATAAAAACCGTTTTTTCTCAACAAATACTTGTCTTATCGAGTCAAACGAAACGCCAATGTAAAGTAAATTAAATTTCACAACGTTTATAACTTGCTTTAAAGACGGAAGATTTAGAAGAAATGTCTTAAACTATCGTTAAAAAAAATACGACCGCTCATGAAATGGCAGCACGCTTCAGAAAGTAAGACGGTAACCCTCGCACCCCCATGCTACATCAAAGGCTGCGGCGGCGGATATCAAAGGAAATCAGTCGTCGCCCATCGTCACGGTCAGTGCACAAACACAAAAGCGCCTGCGCTGTCTTTGCCCAAAACTCAGTGTGACTTATCCTTCTCATATACGTCCTTGGTTTTGCCGATTTTCAAGATTCGTCATTCAATTTTCTATGTGTACGCTGATTTTGTGACCAGGTATGTCACTTTTGTTTTCATTTGTCCACTATACGTGTTGTCAGATTTGGCTATATAGAGTCAAATCTAGCTATATAGCTAGATTTAGCGGTGCTACCGGACCTGACAAAAAACAATGGACGAGCCGGCCTATGACCAAGTTTTTGAATAATTATGTAATAATAATAAAGGGTAGTTTTTATGTTCTTGTGATTGATTTCAACATGGCTTACAGTGATCCTTTTCCAATATTACCACTCTTGTTATACCTGAAGAGGGGTTGTTTCGTCAGCATCTGTACTGTCAACATCTTGTCCCTCATCCATTAATGCCTGTACCGACGGAATATCGCCATGTTCACAAGCACTCAATAACAACCGAATACGGTCCATGTCTGTTTAAGCTTGAAATATTAAACAGAAAGATATCCCATTGTCAATAAAACAACTTCCTGGCGACTTCATAGTCGCTCTAAACTCGAATTTCTACCCCATCGTGACACTTTTCCCGTTCATAATGACATTTCGTGGTCTCCATGTTCGCCATATTAGTTCCGTTCGTGACGTCATACCAATCCCATGATACCCATGTAAACAAAAGCACGTGTTGTTCTATTAGGATTTATTGGATGCAGGCTGGAAGCCTCTATATCCATATCAACAATATATACATTCATAAAAAATAAGTAAATAAATTCCAGTATATCAATGGCTATGATCCGACAATAAAGACTAGAATCTATTAGATTTTAAAACAAATATTTTTCCAGTATTCATCTAACATTACTTCAAAGTTGTATACAGTATCTGCATCTAAAATATATTGCTGCAAATTATTCCATATGTCTACTATTCTGTTACTGAAGAAATTCTTTCTTAATTCTAAATTGCAACGTTTCTTAAAAATTTTCTCAGAGTGACCTCTCGTTCTGCCTGTACTGTCCATTTGGAAAAAGTTCTCAGTTACTCTATGATCATATATGTTTTTAACTATTTTAAAAACATTTATAATGTCCTCTCTAGTTCTCCGATGTTGTAAAGTTGGAAGATTTAGTCTTTCTAAGCGTTCCTCGTATGTTAGGTTTTTGAGTCCCGGAATAAGTTTTGATGCCCTTCTCTGGACTTCTCGATCAGGTCGATATATCTGCCACTCTATATGGGTTCCATACATTCGCCGCGTATTCCAGGTGTGGTCTAACGAGAGCTTGAAATAGTAACTTGAACATTGACTCATCAAGATATACAAAAGATCTTCGAATCAGTCCAACTATGCTGTTCACTTTGTTAACGATATTATGCAGGTGGGTTTTAAAATTCATTCCTCATCGATATATAGTTACCCCAATCAGAGATTTAAATATAAGAGATTTAAATATAACTATATAAATTTCTGCCCCAATGTTCTTTTCGTGTGTGATGTTTTCCAATTGAATCCTCTCTCCTTCATCTCCATTCATATACATGTAGTAATGTCTTTTCTTGGGAAGCTTTTATTGATATCACCTTACATTTGTTTGGGTGGAATTTGAGTAACCATCTGTTCGACCAGTTTTGGAGTTTATACAGGTCCTCTTGGAGAATTCTCACATCATCATCGTTTCTAATCTGCCTGTGTCATCTGCAAATAGTGGCGATGAAGATGTTGTTATTTCAGGGAGATCGTTTATATACACTATAAATAACTAACTGTCAGAAGCGGGCACAAAATGTTATTGTACACGTTTAAAAATCAGAAACATATGTCTCTGGTTTGAATATATAGAGTATATAATAAATACATGTATATGAAACTTAGGGCAATACCATAGGGACATGGCACGAATTTCTAACCAGCAGTAGGTACATGTATTACTCTACGGTAGAGAAAGATGGACAAATTTTTACTCCGTTTTATTTTTTATTAAACGGGTTTTATATGTCAGTTTCAAACGTGTGCTTGATCAAGAATTTATAAGTGAGACTTATAAATCCTTGGCTAAATGAACAAAATATTGGCCAAGTATTGACCAAGCCTGATGAACAGAGAAATGTACGAAAATTAGGTTAGATACTTTAATAAAACATGTCTTTTTGACGCTCGCAAAATCATCAAAATACAAATGTACATCGTAAAACTCATCTCATTTATTCTACTTCATAATATATTTCCAGGGGGTTACCCCCGGACCCCCAAACATCCAAAATCTCGATATTTCGGTGCTCGCACGCTAATTTGCGTATTCATTCATTTTCTGTTAGCAACGCCACTGTCTATAGATGTCGCACAGAGTAGAAGGGGATCGTCAGAGGTTTGTGCTTAGACATCCATAGGAAACCTAATTTACACATGTGTTTTAGAATTGAGAACATTTGGTAGGACAGCTGTCTCCGTTAGGTGTTGTTGGACTGTGTTTTATTGTTCTGTAGCTATATGATTAGGGTTTCGCTACAGGCTCCCCTCGCTACATACATGTATATACATATATATGATAACCGCAGGCCCATTTCTCTTTAAATATGCAAGTTGTCTACATCAGGCACCATTGTAAATATATTCTTTGTCAATTTTGTATTACTTGTCTTCATATAATAAATAGTTATTTGTACCTGTAGTATCAGTGCTTCCGCTACATCCTACAAATCGAACCTGTTGTGATACAGGCCTGTTACCTGTGGAGGAAAGTGATCCGGAGGATTCGTTTCGACTGTGGACTTTGTTGTAATACTAAAATACTATACGATCACGATTTGGGACTTTATCGCCCCTCCGGGCCTCATGTGGATCCCGACGGTGTGCGCGGATAAACACCAGGGAACCCTTCCCTATTATAATATCTAAATCTCGGCCTACACTATCCATAGGTATTTAGCACGCTGATAAGTCAAAGACCCACTATAGACTAATATATCTTTATATATTAGTCTATAGTGGGTCTTTGACTTATCAGCGTGCTACATACCTATGCACTATCTAAATCTCGGCATACACTATCTAAATCTCCAGTAAGGAGTTCTGGACAGTGTATCATTTCATTTTTGTGTTTTACTTAAAATGTGTGGATGTATTTTCCAAAACTATTTATTCGCCTTAATTTTTCACCAGTTCAGCCTCTGCCATCAGCAAAGACAAAAATTACTTTTAAGGATTTTTTTAGTTTGTACAATCAGTGACATATATCATTAAATTCTCTAGTACAATGTACCAGAGATAAATAGTAGGGATAAGAAGCTGTAACAGAGATTTGAAATTATATATGTCTCTACATGGAAGTAAAAAGGAAGAATGAAATCAAAGAAATATTCCCTTGATGGGATCGACATGTTAAACAAGCCTATACTGAGCATAAATTTGAGAAAGATCCCTTCAGTAATTTCTGAGAAATTGCAGTAATCAAATCTCAAAATCCAAGATGGCAGCATGAAACGAGACTTAATAATCTGAAACCAAAGAAGATCTTAAAGGACCGATTATGTTTGGTATATACATTAATGTATATATGAGCAAAAATGATATATACAAGTACCCACCAGGGATGCGATTGATCCTATCAGGAAAGAGACCAGATATCTCATCAACTAATATAATATGAGGTAATCTTGGTGTTTAAAATGGTTATTCTATGATGTTCGAGATCACACCTGACATTATATTTGTTTTTCCTAAATATTGCTCAATCATACAAGAAGAATCATGTCCCCGATCTAAGAGCATGAAATGGCTGGAAAATGGAAAACTAAATAAACCATATAGAAAATTATGCCAGAGTGATTCCTAAGAGCAGTGCTTCACTAGGACCAATAGGCACCATTCCATACCTTGCCATAAAGTTGAGTAGATCAGGTATGCATATTGTCTTAATGGTTCTAAATTCAACTGTGTCTAAAATACATTGTAGATTCCTTTCCTTTCAAGAGTGATTAAAACCAGTCTATATATATATGCCAGATTAGTTAACGACCCCACCAAGTGCAACCCGATTATTATTAACCTTTTTTTTTGTTCCAATGCAAAATTTAGTTCACTTGCATAATGACACTAATTTACAATATTTAGTTTTGGAAATTGAAATAATAAAGAACAAATAACAAAGTACCAGAAGTTGAAATAGAAATCTTCATCATTTATTATTCAAAACTTAACTAAAATCACCATAGGAAAAATGCAATGAAGGCTATTACTCAACATACTATGATACCACTAGTGTATAGAGTACACTAAAGTTATTTCTAAATGGACTTTATGGTATAGTGTAGTGGTAATATCAAGTCATACTTGAAGTATAAAGTTTTCTTTACAAAGGTTCATCACAGAAATGTAACAAATATCAAAGAAGAAATAAACCATGTCCATGATTTTTGACAGAAAAAAAAAGGTTTTTTTTAGCCTTTGATTCAAGTATGCTTTACATTAAGCACCTCATTCACACAAATACAATATTGATCTGTATCCATAGACAAAATAAACAAGTCCGAGTCCAGTCGTTTTTCCTGTTCTGCAATGTATGCTGTCCTCCCTGAAGAAATAATTTTCGGCTGTTTTAAAGTCTCACATAGGTACCAGCACAAATAACTTAAAGAGATTTTTTTTGTGAAATCGTAAAATTCAGTTTAGATCTCTTTCTAAACATTTATAGAATTGTCCTAGTGTTCATGGAAAGTAGAGACACATTTGGTTCCTCTGTGCAGCTTTACTTCAATGTACAGTTGACTTGGAAATTTTTCTATCTGTCAAAGTCTGACCCCTACACCATCAGTATGCCTGCTTAGGCTGTTGTGTTGGAAGAATTCCAAATCTCTTTTTGATTGTGACACGATGCCTTGAATATTTGTCATCAGGGGAAAACCTAGCTGGGTGGGCTGAGAAAGTAGGCTTTCCTTCAGGATCCTCTCTCTGTAAATACATATGCAGAAGTTTCATGAATGACAAATCAAATTGAAGGTTAAACTTACCGTAACACAAAGACTCGTTATACAGAATAGATAAAAATATTTTTGATAACAGATTTAAAAACAGATCGAAATAATGAAAAAGACAAATAGAGATAATTTCTATTGTTTCTTAAAATTAAAAAAATGACACTGTCTAATATATGGCTTCATCCTCTATACTCCAGGGGTTACTATTACTGTTGCTGTTGTTATATATACACCCCTGGACTATCTCAGAGTAAAACTGGAGGCAACAGTCAGAACAGGTAATTTAGTCCTTTGATGTATGTCAAAACAATCATCATATAATAGTACCCTTTGGTTGACTGTGGCTTGAAGCTGGGTTTCACTCTTTATAGTCTTCAAGGAAAGATTTTGCAGGCCTGTAATAGGTCAGATATTTCTCCTGAACTGCCTTCAGTTTTACTACCAGATAGTCCAGAGGTGAATATAATGCTATTTATGCTCATGGAAAAAGTTATAAATAATGTAGCAGGTTTTCATTGTACATAGTGTTACGGTCGCCTTTTAGCTTCGTGCTAGGGGGAATTTCCCTTTAGCTCATTCGGTAGAGCGGTGGACCAGTAAGTCCAGGGTCGCAGGTTCGAGCCTTGCTGGCAGCACACGACTCTCTCCCAATTACATTTGTGCCATAGACCACTCCAAAAGAAAGCTATATGAGATTGCAAGGCTTTGTTGGAGACAGAACCTGGGTTGGTCCGTGTTCGGGGGCGAACACGTTTGATAGGGGGGAGGGGCAGTGGTGTAGCTGGTTTTACAGCGCCGTTACAATAAGCGTACATCTGACAGCCAGTCTAGTAGGTTATTCGCTTGATTGGTAGCTAGTCAGGTTGCATGGTAGCTAGTCAGTTTGCCAACGACATTCAATAAGCTGTGTAAGCACGGCTCTCGTTGGCTGTCGCTTCAATGTAGGGGCGGAGCTAAAACAGCTAGTTGAAAATGTCTGTCGTCGATTACTATATAAAATGATTGGCATCGTAAGCCCCATAATTTAACAAAAGATCCCAGAGGGATCTTGGCGCCCACCAAAGAATTATCTATATCTGACAAAGGAAAGATGGAACTTTTCTCTACTTTTTAAACTTTTTCATACATACTACATATAAAATTTGAGACAGATCGCTTCAGTACCTTTTGAGAAATAGCGGTAACAAACTTCAACTATCAAAATCCAAGATGACTCCTCGGCGGCCATCTTGTTGATCAATTGGTCCCAAATCACAATATGCACAACTAGGCCCTAGGGGAACCTACATGTGAAATTTGAGAAAGATCCATTCAATACTTTCTGAGAAATAGCGATAACAAACTTTGAACATAAAAATCTAAGATGGCTGCCTGGCAGCAATTTTGTTGACCAATCGGTCCCAAATCACGATATGCACAACTAGGGCCCTAGGGGAACCTACATATGAATTTTGAGACAGATCCCTTCAGTACTTTCTGAGAAATAGCGATAACAAACTTTGAATAACAAAATCCAAGATGGCTGCCTGGCGGCATATACATATATACATGTATATGTTTCTGGACAATGTAAGCTAAATAATATTCAGATCGGATGATTTTTGTGGTGTTCAGAGTATTTCAAAATTAATTATCCATTTTCTGGAAATGGGATACAGGGCTAAGTACACAACCATTCATTTTAGTTTTTTTTTCTTCTTCTTTTTGCGCGTCGTAAACCTGTGATCCATGTAAACCTTTTATTCGGGTCTATACAATAAACAATATGAAGATACATGCAGGAATACGGCATGAGTGTTACCATATAATATGTATGCAACTCCTTAACTAATTACATGAGCTGCGCTCTTACAAGGCTTTGCCATAATTCATTTTAATTTCACCCCTTAGAGTAGTGTCTGTGTGAGAGCGAGTGCGTGTGTGGCGGGAGGGGGGGCTATCGCAGATTCGTGTCTATTCAGCCAAGGCCAATGCATTGTCTCTAGTAAAATAATATTTTGCTTGATTGTACAACATAATTACCTTCAACGTATAAACCCTGTCTCCCTTTTCGTTGAGGTAATACATCAGATACATGTCGTCAAAAATATATGAGAACACGGCAAGCACGAGGAGCAATAATAGAATCTTTGTCGTTGGCACGCGTTAAAAGTGTGTGAGTTTCAAGCGTTTTTAAGATCACACAAGAACATTCTAAATAGAGAGTAGGATTATGTAGTCAAAGTCCGGTTTCGGTTGTGGTTCATTTTAGTCACTAATAGCTTAGTTTAAAACATAACATGGACATATAAAGTCCCTGCAGTGTTTAAACCATATTAGAAAATATTTGCTGAAACAAAACGGTCCGAGAAATCCTACCTTCATGAGGTGAGTAACTGTGTACAGTACACTATTGTAAGCCTATATAGCTACTGTATACAGCATTGGCTCAGCATTGAAGTCAAATAATAATGTAGCCATATCCAACGTTAGTAGCTAAAATGCACCATAAAACATGACCTTTTGACAAGATCTCTTACAATATATTTGTTTGTTTAGACGTTCAGAAGATTTTTCTCAATTTAAAAATCAGAAACTGCTGGAGGCGGAGGCGAGCAAAGCAGGTGAACGGGAGGCAACTCCCAGTAGGAAGTTTTTTAATCTCATAAATCTAGGTTTTAAATATGATCTTACACATATTATTATTTAATTTGAACCAAGGAGACAAAAATAGTTTGGACGAGTAATAATTACAAAATAATTTCAAAAACACATATAAACTATGTTTCTGATAAATACATATTAGAAATTACATTTAGTAGATTCTACGTATTCCGCCCTCGGAAACCCATAGTTTAAACTACACTACATAACGTTACGCTCCGTTTATAGACCGTAAAGTGGGTAACCGAAGATGATTTAGTATATAATTTAGGCCGAAATCGGGTATATAACTGTCTGTCTCATTCATTGTTCTCCGACTTTTTGAACAGCACTGGTCTCATTTTTAATAAATAGGCCTATACATTGTCGTTCAACCAGTGAGTTACCGGTAGCCTAGATACCGCCTTAAGGTTCATGTAATGGCTTTAACAGTGATATTTTGCAAGCCTAAAACGCATTACTGTGCTGCAATTGAACAGAACTAATTTCATTAATTGTTGGTATATACCCTGGCTAACTTTCAGTCTTACTGTTGATAAGTAATTTGTGAAGCTGCTTGTAAATTTCAGTAAAATAAGAGAAAAATGTATATTCCATCAATGCAATTCACACGAGTTCTATGTCTTCTCCAGAACTATACATTTTTCTCATATTTTACTGTATTTTACACGCAGCTCCACAAATTACATATCAACAGTAAGCCAGGGTATATACCAACAATTAATGAAATTAGTTCTGTTCAATTGCAGCACAGTAATGCGTTTTAGGCTTGCAAAATATCACTGTTTAAAGCCATTACATGAACCTTAATAAGTAAATAACACCACCGTTGTGGTAGTTGTAAAAACCTAATGATGTAGCGATTTAGCAGACTAGTGCACGGAGTAAAATAAACTGATGTTCAGGTTTAACTGGAATTCATGTCTTTGCCCAAGAGTACAGAAACAAAATAAAATTTGTACATTTAAAACTTGCATGTAAATAGTCTAAAAATCAAGTATGGTGGCTGCAAAATCCACTTCATGCAAATTATCGGATTTGTTTACATACAGAGCTAAAAAAATAGAGCTTTGATATTCCACATTAATACTTCACTTAAAACATCAGCTGATCTACCGATCAATTCACATATATTTATAAAACGGTCCGAAAGTAAACAATTTTGGAAAAATATACGCATGTTCAAATAATTGCCTGCGAGATCGCGAGATAATATAAGTTTTTTAACTTGTGCCCAATCCTTTTTGTATTGTAAAAATTGCAAATAAAATATGTTTAAATCGAAAAGATCGCGAGATTGCAAGGCGACCGCGCACTCACAATATCGTGATCTCGCACTTCAGGTCGAGGTTGAGAGGTGGGTGTGTCAGTGAGACTGAAAAAACTGCAAGAGTTACTCTATTACAAAAGGTGAAATATGCCACAGCCTCCCAGACATATATGATGTACATTCACAGACGCAAAAGCGACAACATATTATATACACACACAAGACGTCCCAACATGACCCTAGCTATTACAGTGGCGTAGGAAAATGAAACGTAATGGGGGAGGGGCGCAAAGGTCCTCAATGTTTCGTAACACTCCCCCCCCACCCCTCGCGCGCCCCGCACCCACAGGAGATACTTGATATACTTTTTTTCATATATCATTACATATAATCCTTGTACTCATCTATAGACAGTGGCGTCGCTAACAGGATATTAATGAATACGCAAAATTGCGTGCGAGTTTGGGGGGTCCGGGGTATCCCCTCGAAAAATATTACGATTTATAATGACTGAGATGAGTTCTACGATATATTTTGATGATTTTGCGAGCGCCGAAGACGCAAAATTTTGTTGTTTCTCCCCCGGGAAAAAATTGTACGATTTTGAATGGCAAAGTTGAATTTTACAATGCATTTTTTTGAATTGCGAGCGCCGAAGGGACGAGCTTTTGGTGTTGGGGGGTCTGGGGGTCCCCCGGGGAAAAAATTACGATTAAGAATAGCTGAGATGAATTTAATGATTTGTTGAATTTGCGAGCGCCGAAGGCGCGAGATTTTGGTGATTGGGAGGTCCGGGAGTCTCCCCCGGGAAAAAAATAACGATTTAGAATGGCTGAGATGAGTTTTACTATGTATTTTGATGAATTTGCAAGCACCGAAAGCGTGAGATTTTGTTGTTTTGGGGGTGCTGGGTTCTGCCCCGGGAAAAATTATAAGATCTTTGCAAAATTAGATTAGGTCACTGGAGACTTCATCTCAGGTGACTTCAAAACTGAGTCCTGCATAGACTTCCTTTCAAGATTACAGAGAAACTGGCACCCAACTTCAAACCAACACATATGTACAGTGAACCACATTATACAATTTCTTTGATGTACGTTAAATGATCTGATTACCTGTGTCTTCTGTTGCCTGCAGTTTCATTGACCGATTTATCAGGTGTAATATAGCCACGCCTCTACCCGCAAACACTTGTGTTTCTATTCAATGTCGAAACAAACAATGCGGTTTGATTGACAGCTGGCGATCAGTTTAATATGAAATAGTGCAGGGATAGATAGTATGTCAGTGATAGTAACCCCTGGCGTATGGAGAAGGATTAGGCTATTACTCTGAGCAGGCTCTTTTCTTAAGTAAAGGTATTTCTTAAATAAAATAATGTGGCATTTTATAATTGTCCCTATGACATACAATTAAGCAAGGAGTTCATCATAATTGCTATTGCTGCCTGGAATATGCATTTTCATGAATAATCATGTAAAAGTCTCTGCTAGCTACTCCCATTTTATCGAAAAATAAGTAAAAAAATTGGTAATAATAGACAATATCGCCTAGCTGGACACTCATTCTCTTACAAACACATTCATTTTAGAGAACAAGAAATGTTAAACAGTTTTTTACAAAGAAAAAAAAAACAAAATAAAACTACTGCTATAATCAAGCTAAAATAACCAGAATTCATTTAATATGGACTATTTCGTTTCATAATGACATGGCATCAAAGATTTGAAAAATATCATGTACTTACATGTATACATGTATATACACGAATAATCATGTAAAAGTCTCTGCTACCCCAATTTTATCAATAAGAAACTGTTTTTCCTCATGTAGATAAAAAAAATTGTCATAATATAGACAATATTGGTCTCTGACCGAATACTCAATCCATAACAAAACATACATTTCTCTGTTTTCGCAAATTCTTTTAGTGATATTGTGCATTTTGCTAGAAAAAATACCTTAAAAAATAAACAAATAAGCCAATTACCTCCCTTTATCCAATCCAAATGAAAACTGTTCATGTGAATATTTAAAGAATATAAAGTTTTTAATTAAAAACCAACGTACCCTTTTAAGTCAGTTGTCATTTTCAACCCTTGATGGTATACAAATGTACATGCATCTGATCATACTTACATAAGATATTTAACAATATAGTATGCTTTAATCAACAAATGCCTTGGAAATGTATAATGCTAATTGGAATTTCATGTTTGGCAATTAGGGTAATGGGTTATATAACTTAATAAGTGCCAATCTTTCTAATTATCATAACATTTATGAGACCTTTTATATGAACTCTATTCGTGGGGCCACAGTGGCCGAGTGGTAAAGATGTCCCGACATATTACCACAAGCCGCCCACCTCTGGGTCACAAGTTCGAATCCGATGTGGAGAATTTCCCAGGTACTGACAGCTGGTCGTTGATTTTTCTCCGGGTTCTCCGGCTTTCTTCCACCATCAAACCTGGCACATCCTTAAATGACCCTGGCTGTTAATAGGATGTTAAACTAATAAAAAAAGAGAACTCTGTTCTACATCCGAATTGGAACACATATGGTACCAGGTAATTAAATTATTTTAAATCCTTGATACTGTTGAAGGATATGAAAATCAGTTAAATAAATCATCACATTAAGGATCTTTTTGTAGCTTTTATACATACGCAGAAATGAATTACCTGGTATACCTTTCATGCTTCTCTTTTGTTTTATTAATCATTTACATGAATAGATAACACAGCATATTTATTTTTTATATTGAGGAAGATTACCTATATATACACACATTTTTTTGTATATACATGTAGGTACTAGTATTTAAAATAGTTACTGTTTCCAAGTGTTATTCATTACAGATGAAAAAAATGTCAAGAGCAAGCAAATCATATACATATATTTAAAAGTCTATACCTTAACCGAAATAGCTTTCAATTTATTAATTTAAAAAAAAAATTATTTTTGATTTAGAAAAAATTTGAAAAAATTTCTCAAATTCAAAATTTATCTGTTTCTAAAATGCTTAAAACTGATGAGGCTGTTACAAGTTTGACATTCACTACTGTATAGTGAGTGTTATAACTAGGTCGCCTTTTACCTAGATACTGTATGATATTAAAAAAACCTAGAAAAACTGTTGTTATCTTGGTATATCAAATTTTATCAATTTAAATTTCATAAATTTCAAATGATGTAGCCATGAGTGTAAGATTCTTTTTATCACATAACTAGTATTAATCAAAACATAGTCAAAATTTCAGTAATTCTGACAGGAAAAAAGGGCATCCATGGTGCTTAGTTTAAAGTGCACCTTGACCTCAATAAATGTATTAAATGACCACCAGATCAGAGTACAGGGGGCACCAAGAAGATATCAACAACTTCCTTTACAAGGAAAAATCTTACAAATTTTCTTGAACATTGTTGATTTAACTATAGACCTATTGAATCCTTGAGAGAATAGCCAGGGCTTAAGCTCTGGGTCAAAATTTGGATTACTTTCAATTCTGTTTATGTAAGAGTGGCGAAATCAGGCTTGAATTCAACCGAGATAATCATACAACATCACCGTCGTCATTAATATCTACGAAGCCACAATAGTGTTCGTCTTACAAAATTTATGACATGACCGTATATAACATTGCTAAATGGGTCAGTGTGATATTATACATGTACCGGGGTATGCTAATTTTCACAACGCGGGTCAATCTGAAGATTCCTGTCGGCATCCTAATTATTACGCAGTAGTTGACTATCACTATACACAACACAGCAAAATTGTGAAATGAATTTTCATTGTTAACATTATTACAGCAATTATTATGTGTCATGTAAAACTGCAGTGCATACAAATATACATGTATCTACATGTAATAATGATGATCATATCCATTGTCAAACTTCATTGTTACTATTTTTCTGGTTTGTTTTCTTTAGTTGTCTAATATTCAGATTACTTAAAGGCGTTTCGGTACCTTCTGAAAGTCATTTCGCCATGTTTACTTTATGATACCGAAAAGACTTCCGCATGTACCGAAATGACATGTAACGAAGCTACTGTGTGTGTGTGTGTGTGTACGCTACATGTGAGCCTACGCACTAACGAAACGACATGTGCATTACTTTATGGTTTAACTACTAGCAATTTAATCATATGATCAAACAATATATTAGGAGATACATATATTCAAACGGCATATGCCTCAAAGGCAGTACAAATGTCAGTTTACGTGCTGTTAAGCCACGATTTAGAACGCATGCATGGTCCTGTTGTCAGACAGTCACTCGCGATGATGATCATAAACAGATTGTAAACAGTAGCCTACCTAACGTTATATTTCAGGCCTACAAAAACAATCAAATATATCTGATAATACTAATATCCACCGATAACGATATTGATGTCTATAACAAGTAAAATGAACAATTACTTACCTGATAATGCCGGATTTAACTTGAACATCAAGGCGGCTTCAACGTTTTTACTCAACCGGATACAAACAATACACATTCCTCACAGGGGGCGCGATAGTCTGCGCCATGATTTTGTGCATTCGAGACGGTGCACACAGCTCCATTTCATTGTTGCACTTTTTGAGCGCATTTTGTAACATTAATGTGATGATCAGTGCATAAATTATTTACGCATTTTAAGATTTTTAGTTAGTTCCACAGAAAATTTCATAAATATCACTCATTTTTAAATGGTACATTTGCCGGTCCAATCGTTCAGAATAGCTCCGAAGGAAGGCGCCTGGGACCCCGAAATATCTCGTCTGTTGTGGAAATTTACCGAGAACCTGCGAAATACCACCATTATTCAAGACTGTATTGGGGTCGTTGTATGTAACATTTCCAAAAATCAGACATACCGTTTTGTTCAGAATTACAAGGACTATTTAAATGTAGAGTCTCAGATTGTTAAGTTTTTTAATTATTTCACTAGGACGAATTAAACAGAAACCAGTGATCAAAATGCCGATTTTTGCCTGTTTGACCTAAAAAATATCACCTTTAATGAATTTTCGTAGCTGACACGATTATTTCAATCGATAGATCACGCTGAGATTAACTTACATTCAAAATTTCAGCAAAATATATCGGTTAGTTTCCTTATTACCCAAATCGCGAAAATAAGCGGGTTGATTGGTTTATTTAGCCGTGTTAACATTTCGTTCTAGAACGAAAACTCTGTTGTAACAGAGTTGTCGTTCTATCTCTTCATTTCATACCTGCGTATGGATCGGTTATGTTGTGTTCTGTGTATGGTTGTGTTGTGTTCTGCGTATAGTTGTGTTGTGTTGCTTTGTGTTGTGTTGCATTGTGTTGTTATGTTGTTTTGTGGTTGTGTGTTTTTGTGTTGTGTGTTGTTTGTTGTGTGGTGTTGTGTTGTGATGTGTGATGTTGTGGTGTTGCGTGGTTGTGTAATGTGTTGTTGTTTGATGTTGTGTTTTGTGAGGTTGTGTTGTGTGGTGTCGTGTGTTATGCTGTTCTGTGTTGTTGTGTTGCGTTAATGTTGGGTGGTGTTGTTGTTGGGTGTTGTTGTTGGGTGTTGATGTTGTTGCATGGTTTTGTGTTGTTGTGTTGTGTGATGTTATGTTGTGATGTTGTGTTGTGTTGTGGTGTTGTAACGTGGTTGTGTTGTTTGTTGTGTGATGTTTTTGTTGTGATGTTGTATTGTGGTTGTGTTTTGTGTTGTATGATGTGTTGTGTTGTTGTGTGATGTGTTGATATGTGATGTTGTGTTGTGTGATGTTGTGTTGTTGTTGGGTAGTGTTTTTGTTGCATGGTTTTGTATTGTGGTGTTGTTGTGTTGTGTTGTTGTTAGTTGGTGTGATGTTGTGTTGTGTGATGCTGTGTGGTTGTGTGATGTTGTGGTCCCGTGTGTTGTGTTGTGTCGTTTTGTAAAAACGAGTTCTTTTGGGGTCACATTTCAATGGGGTCCATTTTCAACGGGTCGGTGTGAAAAGTGCGCTTAAAGTTCAGTTTTCAACGGTTTCGGGGTCATTTTTCAACATTGAAAAATGACCCGAGGTCAGTTTTCAACGGTGGTCCATTTTCAACGTACATCGGCGCATGTATTCAGATAAGATGACACTCAGATATTAAACTATATATATTACATTGTCGTCTGGCATTTGGTGACCTTTTTCTATGGTTTAAGATGGAATGTTGTCACACTTTTTAACCTTTAGTATGAAATGTGATATTGCACGGTGATGTCATAGAAGAATCATTAGCAGTAATTATGGTGGCTTGGTTTGTCTGATTGGTTCCAGTTAGACGACAAAACTACACAACAATGAGCGGCCACACATTTATGTACTTCTCGTACGGCAGTAACTTACTGAAGGAACGGCTTCTACTCCGCAATCCCACAGCTGTCTTCCAGTCTATCGCCAACCTTAAGGTAGGCCAAATTATTCTAAAACTGCTAATTCATCCATCAGTGTTAACGAATCTTCAGGAAATAGCGCTATACACTAGACTAAGACTTCTTCCTCATCAGGAGGTCAAGAATCATCATGGAAATTGTAATTATTCTGTTTGAAAGTATTCAATTGCATTCCTCAAAATGAAATAAAAATCTTATCTAAAGGTTTAAGTTCTCTGACCCATGACGGTAAGCCTCCAAAATTTGCTTGCAAAGACTTCACGAAGATGTACATATATTTCAGGATTATATCTTGCTGGAATGAAAGAACTAGATAATGTTTTCATACATTTATGAAGATAACTCACAAAATTTAATCATCATTGAAGGAAAACAATGACATTGCAGTTTGTAACGTCAACTGAGATTGGCTAACATAACGATGTAATGATGTTATAGAGCAAAAAGATTTTTTGAAAAAGATTATCTATAGTAGCAGATAGAATCAAAAGGATTAATTTGAATATACATGTATTTAATATGTTATGGAGATATACACAAAATTATGTGTGTACCTCTCGATAAACCGCGAAGTAATTGTAAATTATTGATACCAACTGTTTAGAATTATTCTCCACCAAATAGACAGTATCAACTGCTTTGGGATAATTCTCCACCAAAAACCTTTCTATAGAGTTAGAATGTATAAGCTGTTTTGTTTCTGTTTGAAGGATTATAAACTAGGATTCGAGGCTATCGAGAATCCTAAACAAAGCAGATGGCACGGTAGTGTAGCTACCATTGTAGATAACCCAGGAGCTAATGTATGGGGTGGCGTGTGGGAACTCGATGTCAAAGATCTGGCTAGTCTCGATAAGTAAGTCATTTCAAAAACTTAACGTAAAGGAAGAGTCCCAGTGTTTCAAACTCTCAATACAAGATTAGAAGCATAGTTTAGAATAACAAATTTGTTTGAGAATACTACAAAACATTCATCTATACCGGTGTCACATGTGGCATGTAATTTTTTTTTCATATAAGGAGTGGATCCATTAAGTTTTTTCTTGTGATGTTCTAGACAGTCAGATTAAATGAGTTCGTTTAAGCCCTGTTTGTGTTATGAATTGTATTTTTGAATTAATTGCAGACAAGAAGGTATCTACAAAGGATTTGATGTAAAGGTTGTCTCTCCTGAAGGTCAGGAGTTCACCTGTCGCACATATAAATTAGAAAAGATCGGTAACTCTGACTACGATAGCCGACCATCCCCACACTACAAGGACGTGATACTACGAGGGGCCAAGGAACTCCAACTCCCAAAGGATTACGTCGGTTACCTACAGGACATTCCAGATAACGGCTACCAAGGTAGCGTGGAAGTGTACGAGGAGGTCATGAAAATGCTGGGAGAAAGATGATGGCTAGCTGTGATATTTGTGAAACAATATAGCACACAAGATAGGTGTAATGTTTTACTGTTATATATCCAATGATTTTACTTTTAATTAACTTTGATCTTCAGCATTATTTGATTTCCAGCGTTTATTTTATGTTCTGCTGATCTTTGAATATTGTTTTATTCCTCCAATCCTATTGCTTGTATTCTTTTATAGTATTATAGTGTTATTATCACTTTGCAGATATTTCAAGAGTTCATTTGAAGTGCCTGTGTTTTTATCTGTGGATTTTACATAATAGTGTTTCTTTTAATTGTGACGGTGTAATTAACTTTTAGTGCTGATCATATTCCTTTAAACTCTTCAATCGTGCCATTTTGTTAGTGCCTTCCTTAGTGTGTTCTAAATTGTAAAATTGTAATGGTGCATTGTTAGAGATTTATCACCGTTACGAGTGACATTGGTTTTGTCTTTTTCTTGTATCGACTTGAATTCAATGGTTTTGGTATACCTTATTTTCTTGTATCGTCTGGAATTAAATGGTTTGGGTATACCTTATTTTCTTGTATCGACTTGAATTCAATGGTTTTGGTATACATTATTTTCTTGTATCGTCTGGAATTCAATGGTTTGGGTATACCTTATTTTCTTGTATCGTCTGGAATTCAGTGGTTTTGGTATACTTAATTATAGCAAACACCCATAGTTTCTACACAATCAAAGTACTGAAAGTACTGAAGCGGTAGATGTCAATGGTCATAGTATTAGTACAACTTCAAATTAGTAAACGACCCAAAGAAGACAGGACATAAACTAAGGCTGAAAAACAACATATTATTACAAGTTAGTGTTGTTGGTTTTTTTCGTTGTAAGAATTTAAAACATTGATTTATTTTCACACATTCAGTTTTTAGCAATTAAACATGATTAAAAAATATCTGTAACTACAACTTCCACATCCAAATCTGAAAATTATACAATGTATATGTTATTACTGTTATATATAGTAAACAACACTGCGTATCTTAACTTATATCAATCTTGTTATGTACTAGTTGTTACTTAGGGAGATAACTTATATAGGTTATGCCTGTTGTTCAATCCTTTTTCAAATATTATTTTGAAATAAAAGGTGTTGCATGGCCGCCCACGATCGATTTTTGTTTTTTTGGTGCGAATACATCAATCGGCACGCAATACGTATCGGAACATTACTTATTCCATGAATAGATTAATCATGCGACTACAGCTCCACCTTTTGTAAGTTTTACGTCCGATTCCTACTTGTGCGCCTTTAATGTATCATATTTAGGCATACAAAACCCAAAGATAAATTATTTTGGTGTAATAACATTGCATTTCGTATTATCTTTTTAACGATATACAATACTTCAATAGATCTGTTGGGGTTTTCTTGCAATTTCCAGTTTTGCTCTTAATTTTTCATGAAAAATAGAGCAATGTTCATTTCATTAGTTTTTAATTAATTCCTTAGATAACAATGACAAACCCCGAGTACCCTAAAATTTTAGCAATCAA
Source organism: Argopecten irradians (assembly GCF_041381155.1). Classification (NCBI taxonomy): domain Eukaryota; kingdom Metazoa; phylum Mollusca; class Bivalvia; order Pectinida; family Pectinidae; genus Argopecten; species Argopecten irradians. The sequence continues at coordinate 66,288,163 of NC_091135.1, read as the reverse complement.
AAATATCTTCATATATCATTTCTTGACTCATGAAAATATTGTGCCGATGAATCACTGGATATGCCGACTTTTGGCACTTTTGTACGTCTACCCCCTTTATTTCTTACCCAATATCAAAGTACTGAGAGTACTGAGGGTTAAAAATGTTAAACGAGAAGGCACGTGACCAGTCAATGCAGGTGGACGGTGTTTATATCGCTCTCGTGACACTCAATATTTTTACCTTTTTCCAATTGGATTTTTTACATCTCTTTCTGGATTATGGAAAATGTGACAATGATTGACTAAAGTATCAGGACTAAAACTCGATAACCGCCCGAAATGTTAGTAAACAAGGCATGTTTTGCTACCATCTAATATGAACTGAACTGTACTCACTATATCTCATACGTACACGATACGCTTTATGCTCCACATACATGTACGTTCTCTCGTATATCGTGCGCCTAGTGAACTATTAAGTACTGAATAAGATACTCTGTATCCTGTGATACTGTGTTTAATCTGCTATCGATCTTTAAACATTAATAATGGCTGACAAAAGAAAAACCCTGTCAACGTCAAGCTCTGACCGTAGCTTCCATCATGACGGTCAAGACCACTCAATGAGGCCCACCAAAAAGGTTGTGAAAAAAGTGAAAACTGGATTGAACTCTTGCCAACCTACATTAGCTTCATTTAGATTTGACAATTCTCATCTGAAGAAGTTCGGAGAGGATATGATGAAAGCGATAAGTAATCTCGAGTCCAAAGCCAGCTGTATTGATCAGAAACTTTCCGGAATGGTTACCACAGAAACCTTAAATGACAAATTTAGCAAAATGGCCACCAAGTCAGACCTTGCCAGGGCTCGCGCTGTCAGTCGCCATAGGCGCCAATGGCGAATTTGAAATGCATTTGGCGATTTAAAAACAGCATTGGCGAAAGAAGAATTTTTCATGAACCCAAAATTTTCCTCCCTCTACAGACGTTTCCATACGGTGAAATTCGCCAATTCTAGCCATACACAACACAGTGGGTCACTGACTTGATAATTAGGTAAACAAAAGAGGTGTGAACACTTCCTGACCACCACCCAGATCCAAGTTCCTAATTAGCTGCCTGGGGCTGTTTCCACCTGGGCTTGGTAGTGTCACACGTGTGTATTACAGCTGAAGTTGATCGGCCGATTGGCCACCATTAAAAAACAATTACCTGGCCTTTGAATACATTTTGTGATTACAGCTAGTGAGCATTACATCAAAAACAAGCACAGCTTACAACTGAAAATGATTTACTCACGTTTTTAATGTTTAATAGGCCTAACTGTCCCCCAAGTCACAAAGTTTGCAATCGTAATGGCCGCCATTTTGGATAAAATCAATAGTCGGTCCGGATCGGTACAACTTCAGGATTTCTTTAAAAATCATGTTTAAAAAAATAAAAAGGGATTTTTATTCTCCAGAATTTTTGTGTACATTTTTGAAAAAAAAAAATACATTATGAAAAAAATATTTATATAGTAAATATAATTGCATTTTAATCAATTAAATTTCAAAGAAATTTTCACTTTTTCTCTCTCTCTCAAATAAGATCTATATTTTATTATTTCAACTCAGGTTTGACACATTTTTTTTTAATTTAGTACTTCTGTTGTGATGAAAATTCAGTAAATATTTCCATTCAATTAAGCCCAGTATTTTATATATATATATATATATATATTATTATATATATATATATTTCAATGAAAGATATATAAAATATAAAGGTATTAGGATTGAAATACATGTTTAATTGGCATTGTTTCCCCTTCTTTTAATCAATATAAAAGATATAAAAAACTGTCCCTGTGAAGAATGCCCAGGTAGATTGACATGCGACCCGCAAATTTCAATTGGCGAATCCAATTTTTGACCCAGTGCTAGCACTGACTTTTTCGTAAGATAGTATTTGATCAACTGAATCAGAGTAGCCTACTTCCGTGTATTTTCTCAAAACGGGAAATACATGCATCATCTAATTACAGTAATTGCAGCCTATGTCCTATCGTACATGTATTCAGTAAATAAAATCTTGTTTCCCGAACGTGTTAGTGCTTATTGAGGATCATATTAGCTAAACATGATACATTTAGACATCTACAACATGTACAAATTGAACGAAAAGTAGGGGTAGGGCGATGGAGAGATGAAAATATTTCTGTATCTGTAGTTTTATACTAGAGTATTACTCGGCAAAATTGGAATGTCTTGATTTAATTTGCATCTCCCTTCACAGTTTAACGGAATTGAACAGAAAATGTTTTAATCACTTGATTGTTATGAAATCTCAGTTTATTCAGTACAAGATTGAGACCGTATCGGCATATATCAGTCCGTTTTTATGAGTTATGTAATGTAAGATAAGATAAGATAAGATAAGTTTATTTCTGGTTCAGGACTTATATGTAAAGTCCTCTATACCAGACTCAGACAAAATATAGAGTTTACAGTTAATACATTTTTATCCGGTAATAATAATAAATTAATGATGTATAAAGGCTTTGTAGTTGTATAAGAGTTCTTGTTCTTTCCAATGTTTGTCTAACGCATTTTTGAAGGAGTTTATATTTGGCGCCATCACTACATTCTCTGGTAGATCGTTCCATATCTTAGTAGCTCTTAGTGAAAAAAAGTTTCTCCTAATCTCATAGTTTGATCTTGTATGGAATAGCTTCCTCCTATGCCCCCTGCTGCTCTCGCGGTCCGTTGCATCTTTCCATAAAGATAAAATGTTACAACATTCGGAGTCATATATTCCATCTAAAATTTTGAAGAGTTCTATCATGTCTCCTCGTATTCTTCTATATGCCAATGTTGGTAATTTCAGTTTCTCCAGCCTTTGACTGTATGCTAGATGTGACATTCCTGGTAGACATTTTGTCGCTCTTCTTTGGACACTTTCTATCATTTCTATATGCTTCTGTAGGTAAGGCGCCCATACGGGGCAAGCATAGTCCAAATGAGACCGAACTAAGCATTTATATAGCGGAATAAATGATTTGATGTCTAAAAACTGAAAAGTTCTTCTCAAAAGTCCAAACATGGAATTGGCTTTTTTTACTTTCTCTGATATATGGGTGTCGAAGCTTAACGTGGAATCTACAACTACTCCTATATCTTTTTCTTGGTCTATATGTTGCAGTGTTTTTCCATTGAGCTGGTATTGTATAATTTCCTCACGTTGGTTTCTTGTTCTCTGTTTGTGTATCCTCATGTGTTTGCATTTATCTGGGTGCATTTTTAGAAGCCACGTTTCACTCCATTTCGACATTGTATCTAAATCACTTTGCAGATCTAAAGCATCATCTTTGCCACGGATAGCCTTGAATATTTTAGTATCATCCGCAAATAAGTATACGTCTGACTGCACTATATCTGGAAGATCATTAACAAATATCACAAATAATAAGGGTCCAAGAACCGATCCTTGTGGAATTCCTGATGTTACACTTGACCATTCGGAATTTTTGCCATTCACTGTTACCATTTGATGTCTTCCTTTCAAAAAAGATGAAATCCAAGTTTTCATCTGCTGGTTGAAATTATATGAGTTTAATTTATTCAGTAAACGGTTGTGCGGAACTGTATCAAAAGCTTTCTGATAATCCATGTATATACAATCGACTACGTCACCTTTATCTAAAGCAGTTGTCCATTTATCCAAAACTTCTAAAAGTTGTAATGTTGTTGATCTACCTGATAAGATTTAGAAACCGTATTGTTTGTTGGAGAAGTACTTGTTTTTCCTCATAAATGTTACTATATGATCCCTTATTAGAGTTTCTAGTGTTTTACAAACAACTGACGTGAGACTTACAGGCCTATAATTTCCCGGTTCACACTTATCTCCTTTTTTGAAAATGGCACACACTCGAGCCCTTTTCCAATCATCCGGGAGAGTTCCTGTTGAAATTGATTGGTTGAATAACTTCGTTATTGGATATGATATTGTACCAGAGGTGTTTTTCAGGAACATCGGGTGGAGTTCGTCTAGTCCGGGGGATTTATCCGGTTTGAGATTTTTTAGGATCTTTGATACAGCTTCTTGTTCTATATTCATTTGTGACATCTCTTCGGCGACTTCTCTTATGTACAGATGAGGGGTCGTGTCCGATTCCTGTATGAATACACTGCTAAAAAACCGACATAACACTTCAGCTTTTCCCTTATTTGATGTAACTTTAGTTGAAGTTTTGTCCGCTGGTTTTGCATATAGTTCTCCAATCTCTGATTTCGACGTAGATTTAGATTTTATATAATTCCAAATTGCTTTTGGATCCGACTTTGTCTTTATCGCTATATTGTGCTCATATTCTTTCCTCAATCTGCGTGTTAATTTCCTTACTTTATTTCTGACCCTATTGTATTCCTTTCTCACGTTCATATCCTTTGTAGTTGCAGCCTTCCTTGATAACGAATGCTTCTTTTTTATGGCTTCAAGTGTTGTTGTATCTGCTGGGAAACTATGCTTGTTGTTCCGACCTATTTTAATGATTTTTGTAGGGACATGGCTTTCTTCTATTTCTTTGACCACCTTTTTGAAAGTGTTCCAATTCTCGTTGATGTTGTTAGAGTTCATAATTATTTCGTCCCAGTTGGTATCACTTATCTCCTCGTTTATCCTTTCATAATTGGCATTTTTATAACTCTTTTTCTTCTTGCTTTGTAGAGCTATCTTTACTTTACAAATGACCTTAAACAGTAGTACACAGTGATCACTTTTACCTAAAGCGCTTTGATATTCAATATCTGATAGTGAATGCTCGTCTTTGCGAATACGGGAATTTTCGTACCGGAGAATTTTCGTACCGGGAATTTTCGTACCGGAGAATTTTCGTACCGGGGAAATTTCGTACCGCAAAACTATTGATATACTTACATGATATAATGTTGTGTTATTAATGCTGTGGATGTATTGAGTTACTCTATGAATTACAATGGACGATTTCTTTTGCGTACAGTATTTAGCTTTTCAGACATCGCGGCAGTCAGTGCTTGGTAGTAAACATATATTACATGACGTATCTAACAGTACTTAGTTTGACACAAATTCAAGTCGTAGATTATCTGCTGAACCAAGTAGATTTTTCTGGTGAACCATGATTTAAAAATCATACAAAATGCCATTTATTTTAGAAACATGTCTTAAAGAAAAGGTAGCTGAGTCACCGGTCGGTTGAGGAGACCGCCTTGTCAATCACCTGTAATAATATATTGACTGACACGTGTGGTGAGAGCTCGCCAGCCAATGATATTCAATGGGGGAGGAGTCATACACTTCACGTGCCTGTCAATTATACCTGACTGACTGATTGATCAAAGGAACAGCCACGTGCACGGGAGCACGTCAATATCAAACTGTGTTCTACAATCGTTACACATATATGTATGTTGAATTTATATATTGCTAGGGTCATCCTGTTTTACAGTACCTCGCAAGTTGAAATATGCGCCAGTAAATTATATTTTTTCTAATGTGTAAATTGACGCAATCCGTTTATTCTCAATCTTCATTGTCTCTCTATTGAACTTCTGTTCGAAAGTTACTTTCTAGGGGTTACAGACCTGTTTTACAAAAAGTAGAAAGGCTTTGGCACAAGCAACCGGTTACTACTAAGAAATTAATTTTGTGATACATACATCTTCATTATGTATAGGGTTTTCGGTTATTCAAGGATTTACAAGTCCTTGGTTTATTTAACATCCTCCTTTAATTAAAAATGACGATCTATTCTTTTTACAAGACAGTCCAAAACAAAAAAGGAAAATCAGCTTTTAAAATGATTACACGTGTACACTATATTTATCATACATTTGTATTTGATTACATTGTATATGATTTACTTTTGATAAAACAAAAATTACAGTAAAAATTGGTGCAAGCAATCAGTTACTAATGAAGATCATTTTGTGTGATACCTATGTCTATACATCCTATGTCTGTAAAAACGAAATACTTTTCAAATACATTAAAAGTGTAAGTGCCCTGTAAGATCATAAACAGACTCGAACATGTTTCATAATAAATTTTACACAAAATTATTAAGCTGTTAAACCCTGTAAAATATATCAAAGGACAATTTTATTTAGGCATTAGCTAGGCCTGTAAATATACCCTAATACTTGATTAAGAGTTGTGTGAGGTTTTTCAGTAAAACTACTAGATTAGTGAAAAATAAAGAATATGCGTATACATTGTTTCAAGAAGCGTTTGACAGATAATTTTATTCATGCAGGTAAGAATACATATTTTACGCAGTGTCACCAGCCCAGTTCTTCCGAATTTATAGACATGTATAATGTATATTGATATAATGAAAATGGCAAAGTGCTGAACAATAAAAAAAATAACAGTTAAAATTTAAATAGTAAGCAATGATTGAGGTTTATGTTGCCATAACTAAGGACAGGCAAACATTTTCAACAATTTCTAGTGCTGTACTGTAACGATAATGACATGCATAGAAAGAATAGTATTCATTGTAAAGATTAGATAGACTTCTTTAAACATTTTTCTGATTAATGTGTGCTATATTGGTTCAAGTATTTGAAGAAATAACTCAATAACCATTATATTATTCAATGTGAGAAATTGATACATACGTGTACGTTTTGGACATTTGACAGGGACATGTTTTCTTCAAAATCGTTTAATAGATCTAACTTTTATTATTATTTTGCTTAATTTAAAACTAGAAACTATTCTTTATGCTGTCCTAAATAGACTTATTACTTGCCGAAATTTATGTCTCTGTTTCGTGCATTATATTTGATTAAGAGATAAACATCAAGGACGAAAATTGTCTGCGATTGAGATATTGACCCATGTCCATCTTTAGCTAATCATGATAACATTTTCATCAGTTTCATTTTGTTCTATATATGTACTTGTAATTCATTAAACAAGCACCCAATTAAACCCCAAGGGCTCTAGATGACAACGTAATTACTACAACGACGCTGACACGTGCCAGCAAGTTAACAACACATGTACGTAGAGACTACGTAGTTTCGTAAACTGAATAATATGTACAGGTCTGTAATCGCCTAAAATAATCAAAATAATGTTGTTGACAAGACTAATCATCAATAGAATTAAATGGAACACTAAAAACGAAATAAAAATTTTCGGTACGAAAATACCCGGACGAAAATTCCCCGGTACGAAAATGTCTCCGGTACGAAAATGTTTCGGTACGAAAATTCCCGACACCGTCTTTGCTTATGATAAGATCTAGGACATTCGGATTGTCTTGACCTCGCCATCTTGTTGGTTCTTGGACATGTTGGAAAAGAAAGTTGTCTTGGAGTTTTTGAATGAACTTGTATTCTTGAGAATCTGTATTCTCGCTCTTTGTATTCCATGTTTCCCAGTTTATATTTGGATAATTAAAGTCTCCCATTATCAAAAGTTTGTTGTGTTTTTTTTCTGAGCGGCTTCTTCCATCAAATCTTGTAATTTTTTGTTGTTGTCCATGGTTCCCGATTCCGATCTGTATATCAATCCTATTAGCAGTTTTGTAGTTTTCCCAGTTTTAATTTCTACAAACAGATTTTCACGAAACTGTGTTTCCATTATTACTTCTTTTGCTATGAACTTGGAATTTATTAACATCAGTAACCCCCTACCCGGGGTTTTTCAAATGTGCTTCTCAAAAGATACATGTAGCTTCATGTTATATTATCCTAGCCCATTTCATAGATCTGACAACATTATTTTTTCTAGTTTGTCGAAACTAGGTCCCACCTACCGTACAAACTTTGATTTTCACCCGGTATAAAGCTTTCGGCAAACCGAACTAAATACAATATCGACAACTACGCAGTTTATCGACTACACTATCCTGATTTTAACGTGAAAAGGTAAGATATCGTTAGACGGATAACATATAGATGGCTATTCTTCATAATCTTAGTCACAAAAGAGTTTTCATGTGCAGTTCCGAATGTACTCATTGACCCGAGGAGGTCCGAACGAATGGCGCATTCGACCACTGTTCGGAACGTCCTTAAAAAAAAACAGTACAATATTTAATGCCTCCAGGACACACATTTTACATCTGATAAGGAAAAAATTATTCGTTCTAACTGGGGTTTTGACTGTGTATTCAACTCATTTAATTCTATTTCCAGAGGAACTGCTATACTTTTCAATAATAATTTTGAATATAAAATTTTACAGAAAGATCTGAACGGTAACATGTTAGCTTTAGATATAATAGTTAAAGGAGAAAAAATAACATTAATTACTTTATATGGACCTAACATTGACCAACCTCCTTTTTATGACGAAATATTTGATATTATAGAAGAGTTTGGAAATGACAAATATGTAATATGTGGAGACTTTAACATGATATTTGATCCTAAATTAGATTGTGAAAACTATAAAAACATAAACAACCCAAATGCAAGAAAGAAAGTTTTGGAATATATAGACACTTTTGGACTAGTAGACACATTTAGAGAAAAGAATCCTGAGACTAAAAGATATACTTGGCGTAGAAAAAATCCACAAAAACAGGCCAGATTAGATTATATACTGATATCAGATAGTCTTTTACCAAGTTTGACTTCTTCAATAATTGAACCAGGTTACCGTTCAGATCATTCTTTCTCAATAATTAACTTGTCTTTTAATAACTTTAAACGTGGTAAAGGTTTATGGAAATTTAATAATTCTCTTTTATTCGATAATGAATTTTTAAACCTTATTAAATCTACAATAGAAGATACCAAATCTCAATATGCAGTACCCGTATATAATATTAATAATGTAAAAGATATATCGTCAAATCTTATAGTATTTACAATAAATGATCAACTCATTTTAGAAGCACTAATGATGGAAATTCGGGGTAAAACTATATCATACTCAAGTCATATAAAAAAAACATCTAATGAAAGGGAAAAAAATTTAATTAATGAAATTAAGGCATTAGAAAAAACAGGGCCAAATAATACATCAGTAAACAAGTTAGAAGATAAAAAGAAGGAATTAGAAGAAATAAGAAAACAAAAAATAAATGGTAGCATAATAAGATCTAGAGCGAAATGGATAAGGGAAGGAGAAAAACCCACTAAATATTTCTTCAACTTAGAGTCTCGCAACTATACTAGTAAAATTATTCCTTACATATCTAAAGAAGATGGAACGGTTATCTCGGATAAAAAAAAAAATTCTTTATGAATCTAAGTAATGTCAATCTTGAACAACTTCTAGAATCTTATACTGTTCCTAAATTATCAGAGCAAGAATCTTTAAATATTGAAGGACCCCTTACAATAAATGAATTAAACAACACACTGCTAAAAATGAAAAATGATAAAAGTCCTGGCTCTGACGGTTTTACAGTGGAATTTTTGAAAATATTTTGGAAGCAATTGGGACCATTTGTTTTAAGATCACTTAATTATAGTTTTAGCACATCAGAACTTTCAATAACTCAAAAACAAGGAATAATTACATGCATTCCAAAAGGCAATAAACCCCGCGATAAATTAAGTAATTGGAGGCCGATAACACTTTTAAATAATATATATAAATTAGCATCAGGCGCAATAGCAGAACGATTCAAAAAGGTAATCAGTAAATTAATTAGCAATAATCAAACTGGATTCATCCCTGGAAGATACATTGGCGAAAACACAAGGTTAATATATGATGTTATGCAATATACAGAAGAAAATAATATACCGGGACTTTTACTTTTAATAGACTTTGAAAAAGCTTTCGACTCTGTATCCTGGAACTTTATTGATAAAACTCTAAAATACTTTAATTTTGGTCCTACAATAATCAAGTGGATAAAACTCTTTAGAAATGATATACAGTCAGCAGTAAATATTGGGGGAAATCTGTCCAACTTTTTCCATATAGAGCGAGGCTGTCGTCAAGGTGACCCCGTCTCTTCATATATTTTTATTTTATGTGCAGAAATTTTATCCATACTACTAAGAAATAATGAAAATATTAAAGGTATACTATTACATGAAGATGAAATTCTATTATCTCAATTTGCTGATGACACATCTGTTATTTTAGATGGCTCAAAAAAATCTTTAGATCAAACTCTCAAATCACTAAATTTCTATGCTAATATATCTGGTTTAAAAATGAATTTCTCGAAGACCCAGGTAATTTGGATTGGCAGTATGAAGTACAGTAATAATACATTTAATTCTAATCTTAACTTAAAATGGGGAACCACACGCTTTAATCTATTGGGTATTGAATATGATGTAGATCTAAGCAGAATAATCCAACTGAATTTCGACAAAAAACTTGCAAAACTAAAATCACTAATTTCAATTTGGAACAAAAGAATTCTTACACCAATTGGCAAAATAGCTGTAATAAAAACCTTACTAATATCCCAGTTCAACCACTTATTTATATCGCTTCCAAATCCTGATAACTTGTATATTAAACAAATTAATTGTCTGTGCTTTGATTTTTTATGGAATGGTAAACCGGATCAAATTAAAAGAGATGTAATTATTAAAAAATATGAGGAAGGGGGGCTTAAAATGATTCATCTAAAATCTTTTATAACTGCTCTAAAAGTATCATGGATAAGAAGAATTTATTGTAAAGAAGGAAACTGGGATATTATTCTAAGATCTCTATTTGACAAACAAAAATTAGCGAATACTGGAATTGAACACATAAAAAAACAATCTAAAAATTGTAAAAATTTATTTTGGAGAGATGCTCTAGAGGCTTGGTGTACGACCTTAAGTTCAAATTATATTTACAAAACAAATATTTTAGAAAACCCTATTTGGTTTAATAATGAAATCAGAATAAATCATAAAGTTATTTTTAAGAAGTTATGGTATGAAAAGGGTGTTATATTTATCTATAACATTTTGAAAACAGACAAATCCATATATAGTCTAGAAGAATTTCGTGAAACGTATAATATTCAGACCAATTTTCTAGAATATCAGGGTATGAAAAATGCCATTAATCATGTCATCAGAAACAATCAACAAAGTTTTGACTCTGAAAAAATATAACTCTTCCTAACATACCAATAAACCTCAAATTGATTTTAAGTTGTAAAAAAGGTGTTCAAAATATATATAATGTATTAATTAAAAATGAAGTTATACCTACTGCTCAAAATAAATGGAATCAAAATTTTGAAATTGATCGGGATGAATGGGGAAATATTTATAAACAACCTTTTAATGATACTACTAGCTCAAAGCTTCAATGGTTACAATTTCGAATAAATCACAGAATACTACCTACAAAAACATTTCTTTTAAGAATTGGTAAATCAAACAACAATCTATGTACATTTTGTAAAACACATCCAGAAACAATCACTCATATATTTTGGGACTGTGAAAATGTATCAAATTTGATTGAACAATTAAGAATTTCTATAATTACTAATAAATTAAGTCTTAGATTCGAAAAACAGGATTTTATCTTCGGCAAACAAGATAGTACAAATACTAATTTCCATATTGAAAATTTGATACTGCTTCTAGTAAAACAACACATTTACAACTGCAAATGTCAAGAAAAAGAACTCAATTTAAACAGTCTAAAAAATCATATTAAATTTGAACTAAAAGCTCACAGGATTATAATATCCAACAGTAATTTAAAGCGGAAACCACAAGCACTTGCAGAATTACAAAATTGGTTAAATGTATAAACAGTAATATTTAAAAAAAAAATTGAAAGATCTGTGACCTAGGTTTACTCCCCCCCCCCTCTTTTTTTTAATTTTTTTTTTGTCCTGTCTTTGGTGTAATTTTTTATCAAGAGTTGTCTCCCCTAGTTCAATTTCTCATTACATCTGTAGGAAGGGAAATAACTCTTGATATACCTTTTATGTGAATGTGTGTGTGTATTTGTTACGTTAATAAGTTACTTGTAAATATATGTATGTACATACGTTAAAATATTCAATTTGAAATATCTCTACAAATGTAACTTCTATTGTACTCGTCTTTCATGTATCTTCTGTATATGTTGTGATGTAAATATTTTTTGAAAAAAAAATGAATAAAAAATGAATTAAAAAAAAATGTTAAACGAAAGCTGTCCTTCTCTCGGCTCTATCATGTATCAAAAGCCGCTTTAGCGACGTCATAGTTGAATAAAACGTATCCCATGTAAGTTGGTGTACCAAAGTTCGGTCAAACTGACATGTATATTGACATTTGACCTACATCTAAATAAAAACTTGTTTTGCCTATATATCACAAAATGTTAATTTTAGGGTAATATATGGAACTATACAATATGTTGTGTCATCAAGCAAAATAAGGTCGATATGACTTGTATTTCCTACACCAATCGTCAGAAGTATTTCCTATTTCTGTCTTCATGGGTGTATTTACTTATTACTAAGCAAATGTTCCGTTCAGCGAAACGTATTTCGATGTAACTTATATGTTGACCTTAGATATTTCTCAAAAGGATATACTGTTGTTTTGATGTCTATTACATGTCATGGATAACTAGGATTTATTTCGTATGTCAAACAGCCCATGTCTGACTATTAATCACACAATAAAACATGGTCAAACTATACAGTAATGAAAAAAGAATCCAGTGGACTGAAATTGTTCAACTTTTTTGGGGCACCAAATAATATATTGCACGCTAGGAACTCTTCAATTGACGTTCTTGGTGTCTGATATAGTTAAAAAAAAGGTTACCATGAAAGTAGGTCAAGTAAACAAATCATGCGGAATTTTACAGACCCACTTTCTGAGTTCTTAAGGCCTTTCACATATTGAAAAGCTTTTTCATACATTTGACCTGTCTGAAGCCCTTTATTCCAGCATACTGCTAGGCGTCTTAGTTTTGTCAAGAAGTCGTTTATGTTTGCCAATTTGAACCCTGTGACCTTCAATTAACGTCAAGGTCATTCATTTCACAAACATCTTTGTAACCCTTTATTTGAGAATACGTTAGGTCTAACATCAAGTTTTAATGCCTTTCAGTTATTGAGAAGAAGTTGTTTGAATGAAAAGTTTATGAACGACAGCGCACGAAGTACGATCACTTTAGGTCACCCTGACCTATCGGGCAAGATGATTTAGGAACATTTGCCCTTCACCCAAACATGCTACATGTACAATATCAGGTCTCTAGTCCTCTTAGTTATTCACAAGAAGTCGTTTAAAGATTTTAGTCTATTTGACTCATGCGACCATGAAGATAGTCCAAGGTCATTTATTTGAACAAACTCGGTAGTCGTTTAAGCTATCATTCTACAGTCCCAATATCAGATTCCTATGCGCCTCTTAATTATTCACAATAAGTCGTTTAAAGGTTTTAGCCTATTTGACCCTTGTAACCTTAAATGAACTTGGTAGTCTTTCATGCCAGCATACTACAGGCCTTATATCAGGTATCTAGGTATCTTAGTTCTTCACAAGAAATCGTTTAAAGATTTAGCCTTTTTGAATTCTGTGACCTTGAATGAAGGTCAAGGTAATTCATTTCCACAAACTTGGTGGTCCATCATTCCAGCATTCTACATGCCTAACATCAGTTTCTTGGGCCTTTCGGATATTGAGAAGAATTCGTTTCAATGAAAAGTTTATACGAACGACGAAATGCGTACAGCGCACGACAATGGACAAAGCATGGAGACTCTAGGTCATCCTGACCCTTCGGGTTAGATGACCTTATGACATTAAAATGAACTAACGATGAAAACGCGGTCCTGCAGGTCGGGCGTGAAAATTGTACCTACTGCCCCTAGTGCATGATCGTAAAAGGCGACTAAATTTAGGATCGTATCATAGCTTCTCTTCTTCCTAACTTAAATTATTTATACTTCCTAACGTCTTCCTTGACACCGCCTCATGTTTGGCCTTCGGTTGAGAGCTCGCCCCTGTGAGGTAGGTTCTGGGTTCTGTCACCTGGCAGAAACACACGTTACACCCTGCTTAGCACTCAGCATTAAGGGAGTAGGACGACTGGTTCGCCTGTTGTCAGTATAATGTGACTGGGTGGGAATGTGTTGCTTATATCCCTGCAGGGATTTCTAGGACAGTTCTAGAACTGCTCCAGAACGGTTCTGGAAAGAGTTCTAGAACTATTCTAGAATTATTCTAAAGGAATAATAAAATCTTTCTACAACGTTAAATGAGACTTTTCTAGAACGATGCTCTAGAACTGTTCTGGAACAGTGTTCTATAATCGTACTAGAATAATGTTCTTGAACAATTCTTGAACAATTTTTGAATTGGAAACTGGAGGAGTTCTAGGACAGTTCTAGAACTGTTCTAGAATTATTCTAAAGGAATTCTACAATCGTCCTACAACGTTTTCTAGAACGATGCTCTAGTACGGTTCTAGAACAGTGTTCTAGAAATTGTTCTAGATTGTTCTAGAGTAATGTTCTAGAACAATTCTAGAAATATTCTGGAATTGAAAACTGGAGCAGTTCTAGAACATTTCTAGAATAGTTTCAGAACATTTCTGAAAAAGTCTCATTTAACATTGTAGAACCGTTCTGGAACCGTTGTAGAACTGTCTAGCACTTTTTAGAGCGTTTCTAGAACTTTCATTAGATAATCTAGAAAGCATGCGCTTTCATGAAGGATGTTGGATGAGAAATAACTTGTAATCAGTACCTGGTAAACTTTTTGGTGGTATTATTTCGCGACACTAAAGGTAAAATGAGCCATAGCGCCTCGTCTGATGTCTGATTGACGCTAGCAAAAAAGGTACCAAATTTAGTCGCCTTTTACGATCATGGCATGGGTATAACAGGTGCAATTCTAACACCCTAACTGAGACGATGGCAACATTGATAATTCCCTTTAACAGTGGGCAAAGGACACATACTGTCATATTTATTACCTTAATGCTTATACAGTTTCTGGAATGCAATATGGCATTGTGTATATGTTAAATCATAACTGTCAGTATTATATGTCCCACTGTTTCAAAACAGATAAGTAGAATTTCTGAAAAATATTATAAACATGATTTTATGATAATAATTTCAAGGCTTGGTTGAAATACGCAACTCATCATCACATTCTACTCTTACAGTAAAGTCGGTAATATTTGACAGTGTACTCTCAGTACTTTGATATTATGGAAAAACAGGGGGTAGACGTAATAAACCTAAAAAACGTGGCATATCCAGTGATTCATCAACTTGAGCTGTTTATGGTGAAACGATGATAACCTGAATATAATTTTAAACATCAAACTTTTAGGGTACTCGAGCAGTGCCTACTTATTCTGTTGCTTAAACGAAAAATTGAAAACTTCAAAAAGTCGTATTTTATGTCAAATTTGATATTAACGTTTCATTTGTGATAAAATGATATTGGATACAGCCAAGTGTGATACGTCGTTAAAAAGGCAATTTTATGTGGTATTTTTAATCATAAGAAAAACGAGATTTAAGTGTTTTTACTATGACTTATGCCAGGTAAAAGGCCCAAAAGGCTTTAAATTTACCAGTGTTAATGTAGGGGGCGCTGTAGTCCTAATAATGGTCCAATAGGGTTTTGAGTATTATAGACATATGTGTATTAATGCAATTAACTAATTTAAATTCAAAAATCAAAAAATTATCGTGGGCGGATTTTCACCCTATATGCAACACCTCCTTTGTTGAAATTGGAATTGAAATTGAATTTTCACACATTTTGTACAGGTCCAGTTACAGAGTATTCTATGTACACATAATACATTTCAGTGCAGAACCTGCAATCCAAGTCGAAGTATTAAAGTGAATAGCCGGGCAAAGAAAGGCTAATGTCGGTAAAAATGGTGTTGATATCCAGTATAATTTCTTATGAAATATATACATTCGGTGCGGGATCGGGAGGGGTGTTTAGCTTTGGTGGAGGTCCACAGTCTAACTCCTGCACTGGAAATAGTCCCATCTCACATTTGGATCCATCATGTTAAACCAAGGGCGAACGTTATCCCCAATCATACATCTGTTGCTAAGATCGCTCCGTTGAATGTAGTGATGTGGTGTATGGGGATCGTTGCTATCCCACCTCTGACAAGTAACTCCAAGTACGGTTCAGGTATAACACTCCCTCCATATCCAAGGTTATCTAGATCAGCTAAGCTCATGTTAAAAAGGTCGTTTTCTGAAGTATAGATTTAGTTTTAATTATTAGTTATTTCAAACGCTATAAAGTATCATTCCGGAAACAAATAATGGAACAACACGTACATTCTCCAATCGGTGGCCCTGCAGGTAGGGTGTTAGAACTGTACCTGCTGACCCTATTGCATGATCATAAAAGGCGACTAAATTTAGGATGTTATTTTTTCTCTTCTTCCTAACTGACTATATGATTCCTGATGCCTCCCTTGGCACCGCCTCACTTTTGGCCTTGAGTTGAACGTTCGGCACTGTGAGGAAGGCTCTGGGTTCTGTCCCCTGGCCGAGACAAACCAAAGTCTATAAAAGTGGTAGTTTCTGCTCCTGCTTAACGCTCGGCATACAGGGAGTGGGACGACTGATTTGCCCGTTGTCAGTATAATGTAGCCTGGTGGGGTGTGTTGCTTGGTGTCTTCGGCGGCATGCTTCAGTGATATATCATTATAAAAAGGACAACAGTTCCACTATACAAGAAGACACTCCACTATACAAGAAGACACAACATGTATATACTGCAATCTCCCACAACACGCACCTCGCACAACATACACGCAACACACCGCATAAACGGGAAGCCGTCCTTACATGACCATAGCTGTTAGTAGGACGTTAATTAATCAAACAAGATTGTTATTACAATGCTATTCGGATTTCCATATCCTGTCCAAAGATGTTCTTTGTGTTGAAAATGATATTATAATAGGATGTACATATATCCCCCCCGAAAACTCTAAATATTCGTCTATAAATGCATTCGACGAAATAGAGGATGAAATGAAAGAACTCCAAAAGTCGACATGTAAGGTAGCTTTACTTGGTGATTTTAATGCTAAAACCAAAGCTCTACAAGATTTCATAGAACCAGACAATTCTCTAATGAATATGTTAGATATTGAAGAAAATGAAGATGTTCTTAGTTATATGTATGACTTCGAGAAACTTACCCAACAGGATGTACCCTTATTGAGATCAAGTCAATGCAAGTGTAATGTTAACAATTTTGGCTATAAGTTACTGCAATTGTGTAAACAAAATAATATGTACATTGCAAATGGAAGAGTCGGAAGGGATAAATCTGTTGGAAAAACTACTTGTAATGACACAAGTGTTGTAGACTATTTAGTTGTATCATCTAATTTCTTTGAATTAATCACTGATTTTGATGTAATGGATTTTGACCCTTTATTCTCTGATGTACATAGTAGAATTGTATTTCGTTTAAGTAGTAAAAATAATACTGAAACTTCGCCAAGAGAGGATTATCTAAACTTATCTAAAGATAATGCTTACATTAAATGGAGAGCAGATAAACAACAGTCCTTTTATAATTATGTACAAGAAGACTGCTGTGAACAATTAAATATTATAAATGAACAGTTAGAATCCTTAACTGAGAAGGAGAATAACAATATCACATCTAAGGATATCGATAATGTTGTAAATAATATCAGTGATCTTTTTAAGACATCTGCTAAAAAGGTATTTGGTACAAAAAATAGTGCAAAGTATATTAGCCAAACCAATAATAAACCTTGGTTTGGGAATGATTGTCATAAAAGGAGGAAAGAATTTCATGCAGCTAAAAATAAATATAAACATTGTAAAAATTTAGACAATAAATCAACGTTAAAACATGCGAGCAAAATGTATAGACAAACATTAAATAAACATTTCATGATGCATAAAGAGAAGAAACAGAATGAAATAAGACATACTGCGAAATCTAACCCCAAAGTATTTTGGAGGTTATTAAATGATATTGGAGGTAATTCAAACGAACAAAACGTTGATATTAAAATTGAGGAACTATATGATTATTTTAAAAATCTTAACAAGGGAGATAATACAGACGAACATTTTGACTTCGATGATGTAAATAATGGTTTGTTTGATGATATATTGAATGATGTAATTACTGTGGATGAAATAAAGCATGCAGTTAAAAATCTTAGTAATAATAAGGCAGGTGGTATAGACTGTATTATAAATGAATACATAAAAAACACATTGGACCTATTTTTAAATGTCTATCATAAAATGTTCAATATTGTTTTAAATACGGCATGTATCCCAGAATCGTGAAAAATAGGTGTAATAAAACATTTGTAAAAAAAACAAACGAGATCCGAAGAACTTAGATAATTATAGAGCGATTAGCCTGGTATCTTGTCTAGGAAAAGTGTTCACATCTATTTTGAATACCAGACTTAATAAGTTATCTGATGAACTTCATATCATTAGTGGTGCTCAAGCTGGCTTTAGAAAGCAACATTCTACTGTTGATAATATTTTTGTTTTACATACCCTTATATCTATATATATATATCACTCAAGAAAAAAATATACTGCTCTTTCGTAGATTTCAAAAAAGCTTTCGACTCTGTTTGGAGAATAGGATTATGGAAAAAGGTTCAAAAAAGTAACATAACCGGGAAAATTTTAAAAGTCATAATCAACTTATATGCCAACACGAAAGCGTGTGTCAAGAAAGGGAATGAACTGTCAGGATTATTTGATTGTAATATTGGTCTAAAACAAGGGGAAAATTTGTCACCTTTTTTATTTGCAATTTATCTAAATGATTTAGAAGACTTTTTTGATGAAAATGACGTCAGTTGCCTCCAAACTATGAAAAGCTTGAGTGATGATGTTGGATTGTTTATTAAGATGTTTCTTATCCTTTATGCTGATGACACTGTTATTATTTCCGAATCAGCAGAAGGACTACAGACCTTATTGAATATGTTTGAAATATACTGTAATGAGTGGAAACTTACGGTTAATACGCAAAAAACTAAAGTTGTTGTATTCTCAAAACGGAAGTGTCAAACACGTTTGCGTTTTTTATTTTGCAACGAAGAATTAGAAATATTGGAATCTTTTGCATACTTAGGCATTTTATTTAACTATAATGGTACATTTGCTAAAGCAAAAAGTAAATTAGCGGAACAGGCGAAAAAAGCTTTATTTGCTGTTTACAAAAAAATTAGAAATATTTCTCTGCCAGTTGATTTACAACTGAAGATTTTTGACATTCTGGTACAACCTATTCTTTTATATTCTGTTGAAGTATGGGGTTTTGAGAATATTACTATTATTGAAAAAATTCACTTGCAATTCTGTAAACGTATCTTAGGTTTGAGACGTAGTACACCCAACTTTATGGTCTATGGTGAATTGGGTAGATATCCGTTGAGTATTGAAGTGAAATGTAGAATGGCCATGTTTTGGTATAATTTAATTTCCACTGATAAATTGTCAAGCAAAATATATAAACTAATGTACCAATTGCATGTAAATGGAAACATAAGTTTTAAATGGATCGATTTTGTGCGAAATATTTTTTATGAGACGGGCTTAAATTTTGTATGGAATATACAGGAATCTTGTACATTGAACAAAATATATTTAAAATTTACCATTAAACAAATACTTAAGGATCAATTTATTCAAAGGTGGTTTAATGATATGAATTTGTCATCAAAAGGTAAAACGTATACAGTTTTTAAAAACGATTTTCAAATGGAGAATTATCTATTGAAACTGAATGAAAAAGATAGAAAAAATATTGTTAAATTTCGTACTTCTAATTTATATTTGCCCATAGAAACGGGACGATGGGCTAATATACCACGCAATGAAAGAATTTGTCCCCTTTGTTCCAACGGTATTGGTGACGAATTTCATTACTTATTTAATTGTACTCACCTATCAGTTCATCAAATTAGGCAAATGCATATACCAAAATATTATTTTACGAACCCTAATCGAACAAAAATGAAAGGTCTAATCTCACTGTGTAATGTACGTATTCTTTCGCAACTTAGCAGGTTTATTGAGAAATTAGAGAAATTAATTTATAATAATTAGATCAATTAAGTCCATTATATTCTGTATTATACTTATGTTGTGTTGATTGTATTATACTAATGCTATGTGTTCCGTCATGTCAAAATGTAATATACTGATTTGACCTCTTGTTACACACGTAAGTGTGTCAGAGAGTAATAAAGAAATCTGAATCTGTCAAATACCAACTCAGGTCAAAATGCGAATTGAGGAAATCATGATGGTAAGATGGTTGTCAGATAATATTTGAGTCTCTTATGCGACATGGTACATAATGTATAATCAGTAGTTTCGTTTTTTCATCATACATGAACAAATTGAGTTACATTTTCATATAGGACCGTTTGATGACGCACGCGTTTACAAACCATTCCAAAATAATCTCATTATCAAAACAGCTTTGGAGAAACTTTGGTAGTTATCACAATATTCACAATTGATACAAGACATAACCTTTACATGTATGTTTTCCTTATAATGAATTATGGGTAGGTTTCTATAAACGGGTTATTAAAAATATCCCAATTTAATTTTTGAAAGCGTAGGAAATTAAAAAGAAAAAAATCTTGATTACAATTTTAAGGAAATTCTTGCTTTATTACCGATGTCTGACGGACTGGGTTATATGCAAATGAATCTTCGAAGGGTTTTTGATGTGCGCATGTTCATTATTGTATACTAGAAGTAAACAAAAATGGCTGAACGAAAGCGTATCAGATACAAAAATTGTACCAGAATCGGCAACAAAGGAGTTAATTGGAATGGAATCAGCAGCATCGTAGAATATTACTAGAAAATGAAATGTCATACAGCGGAAGAGACAGAAGCTATATAAAAATGCAATAAAATAATTTGAGCTCGACATCCAAATAGATAATCATATTAATAGCCACCACATATTGAAATGTAATTCATTATCTATGGCGATAATTACCCTAGAATTGTACCTGCTGTCCATATTGCATGATCGTAAAAGGCGACTAAATTTAGGATCTTGTCTTTTCTCTTCTTCCTAACTGACTTTATCTTTTCTAATGCCTCCCTTGGCACTGCCTCACTTTTGGCCTTGAGATGAGCGTTCGCCACTGTGAGGAAGGCTCTGGATTCTGTCCCCTGGCCAAGACAGACCAAAGTCTATAAAAGTGGTAGTTTCTAGTTTCTGCTCCTGCTTAATAGCGCTCAGCATACAGGGAGTGGGACGACAGGTTCGCCCGTTGTCAGTATAATGTGACCGAGTGGGGTGTGTTGCTTGGTGTCTTCGGTGGCATGCTTCAGTGATATAACACTATAAAAAGGGCAACAGTTCCACTATACAAGAAGACACAACATGAATATACCGCAGTCTCCCAAAACACGCACCTCGCACAACATACACGCAACACGCCGCATACATGGGAGGCCGTCCTTACATGACCATAGCTGTTAATAGGACGTTAATTAATCAAACAAACAAACAAACAAACCTTGAGTGCAGTCGTTCCGTTTCATAATGTTTGAAAGCCTGATAAGGTCTTCCCAGACAACAACATAGATTATCGATAATTTTGCCGATAGCCTATCAATAATCACCAAACCTTTACATAGAAAATTAACAGCATTTTTTAATGTGAATATTCTGAACATTTGTTCTGTACATACATTTAAAACCATTCCGGGATTCAATTAAGATAATGCTGACATCAGATGTTGTGATTTTGGGATTTCAAGCTAACGATTATCTGTCAGTTCTTCTCAATTCAGCATTATTGTCCTTCAAATGGTCCATTTGGAAATGTAGAAATGGTATCAAGTATAACAAAATAGAAATTGCTGTTGATCATATATATAGGAAAGTCCAATACCTATTTCTAAGTAATTTAGAAATGTTTATAAAATCAAAGAAAAAGAAAATTTTATCAATAAATTACGTTCTGAATATTCAAGATAGATTTAAGAATTAAGGAATGAGCTACAGAATTTGAGGATGAATTAAGAATGAGAGAAATGTAATAAATGAGTATGAAAGATTCACAGAATGAACGAATTAATGAATAATATCAAGTATGAGAAAGAATAAGTGAATGATTGGAAGGTTAGAGAGAATATAGGGAAATGAATGTTGAATGAAAGCCCTCTTGTAAGAGGACAATTATGTACGGTTTGCAGAATGTATCTATTTATGTTTGTACTTAAAAATATGAACTGGAGAGGACTTAAACAGGCGTAGCCTGATGTCCGATCCTTTTGATGTATATAATGTCAATAAAATATTGTTGAAATTGAAAATGTACGGATGCTGAATCCAGGGTCCCAACCCTGGCAGTCATTTATGCTTATCATGTCTGGAGAATATATATTTTTTTTTTGCGTTTAAAAAAAACCCAACACACACACAGCATTTTACCAGAGCAGGATCCAAGTCTAGTAGTGTTAGAATCCGAGCATTTGACCACAGGGCAGTAGTCAACGGATGGTGTATAAAAAAGTGAAGAGTTTTACGTGCTGTGACGCTATATATAACGTTTCGGGGCATATACATGTACACCTGGCCAGGGTTGGCATTGTACGGGTACTCCAGGGCGTAGCCAGGGCGGCCCGGGAGTGAGCAGGTGTCTAAAGGTTATATTATCATTAATCACACACTGTGTTGAGTACTACATACTGACAAAATGTAATCAGAACTGAAAAAACTATATCGTTGACCAGAATAATACTGTGGATATTACACAAAACGTTTTTGCAATGTAGAAAAAAATAATTTAAACGAATTTACTCCCGATAAACAATTACACTCCTCACTGTCTGCCGGCAAGATCAGTATTTGATTCAATGTCATTTTTCTTTCGCTCAAGAAAGACCATCTTGTTGACCGATCGAACACAAAATGTATTACACACAACTAGAATCATAGGGAAACATACATATGAGATTTGAGACATATTCTTTCAGTACTTTCTGAGAAATAGCGGTACAAACATCATGTACCCAAATCCAAGATGGCGGCCTGTCAACCATCTTGTTGACAGATCGGTCCCAATATGCACAACTAGGGCCTTAGGGGAACATACGTATGGAATTTGAGAACGACTCCTTCAGTAATTTCTGAGAAATAGCTGTAACAAACTTTAACTATCAAATTCAAAGATGACTGCCTGCTGTCATCTTTTTTACCGATCGGCCCCAAAATGTAATATGCGTAACAAATGACCTAGGGAAATTTACATATGAAAGTTGAGAATGGCCTCTTCAGCGCTTTCTGAGAAATAGCAGTAACAAGATGGTCGTCAGGCCGCCATCTTTGATTTTATTAATTGAAAAGACCAAGTTAAGTGACGCTTCTCGGTGGTAATGTTTTGTAAGCAGTCTCAATCGGAGATGACCTGTCCCGACCCTAATTTTTTACCCCCGACCCTATTTCCCCCCCACTTTTCTACAAAAAAAAAAGTCGGGATTTCGATCTCACAATCCGGTTCCGGCCATTATTTTAGACTGAAAGACACTAAAAAAATCCTCCCGACTTACCAACACTATTTTTTGCCAATCATGATGTAACCCTAAACAGACATATTTTTGCCTAATAAACACACTGAACACAATTAAGAAAGTTCAAAGTAATTTCACATTTAAAGTTCAGATAATGAAGTAAAGGAAAGTATTTATTACAATACATCAAGGACGTAAACCATCTCCTTATAATAGTCCCAATGAAAGTGCTACGTACATCTAAATCTGTTACCGAGAATTATTTCATACTGGAAATTAAGGTCAGAAAGTAGTTAGCGAGCACTTAATGTCTAACAGACATATTTCTAGTTTTGTTTTAGGTCATGGTGACCTATTCTAATCGCCTTTTGTCCGTCGTCGTCCTCGTCCGTCGTGCGACGATAAACAATTTACATTTTAGACTTCTTCTCCAAATTTAATGAAATTTTGCACAAACCTTCTAAAGCATAAGGCCAATCAAAATTGTGAATTATAATACCTCCACCCCCAGGGGGCTGTGGGAGGGACCAAAAGGGGCAAAATTGACTAAAATTTCAATGGATCGAAAGGTCTCAAGGCCCTCTACAAATACTGTGAATTATATGACTCTTTGATCTCGGGTTTTCCCCATGGGAGGGGGTTAAGTTTACTATAGTTTATATAGGGAAAACACATTTTTGAGCATTAGTCAAACGTTGTCAGAATTATCCCTATGAAATGGCCATTAAATTATACTATTACTTCAAAAATCTTCTTCTGAAATTCTGGAACAGGTAGAATCAAATACTCTTCATAGATAGAAAGTTAATAAGGTCCTTTTCAAAACTTGTGAATTATATAACCCTGGGTCTCAATTAAAAGTGGTGAGGGGGTCAAGTTTACTATAGTTTATATGGGAAAAACACATTTATGAACAGTCTTTGCTTAGTTTTCATAGGAAATTAGTCAAACTGGGTTAGAATTATTAACCTGAAATACCTTTTTAACGTCATATATCATAACTGGTTCTGGCCAGAGGGGCGGGGCCAAAAGGGGTCAAAATGGCTAAAATTTCAAAAATCTTCTTCTGAATTCACAGATTTGATGGAACCAGCTACACTTCATAGATTAAAAAGTCAAAATAAATCACTGACTGACTTCAAGGGCCTGATGGGCCAATATATTATGAACTCAGGTGACCGCTAAAGGATTTGTGGTGATGCTGTAACCGTTCGCGTATGACTATAAATGTAGATTCGAAACGGTGAAAATACATGCTTAGAATTTTTACTAATACCTTGGAAATTATGGAAGATTGCTATATATGCCATGATTCCGTAATTATAGTAATTGACTGGAATAATTTTTATGATTAAATCTTTAGTTGAAATAGTTCTTAAAACCATTTATGTTTCTGAATAAGTCAACTTCCATTAATGTTTGCTCGCTTTCTAGTCTGTGTACAGGTAAACAACGTAAACAACATCCTGGTCCAGTGTATTACATAACCATCAAACCAAAGGCATGGCTAAGTATGTATCTATATCGGTGTATCTACTCGTATATCGATTAAAATTTGAAAGCGACCGCACGGTCTGAAAAATAGTTTGTTTGTTTTGTTTAATATCTCGATATTTTGATCGTTAATAATATCAAAAATAAATCCTTTTTTCACATGTTGAAACGTATTACGATATCGTAATAAATGTATCTCAATTAATTCGGTTAGCAACACACAACAAAATCTTTGTAATGATTAGTCATCGGTGTGTGCGTTCGTAAAGCAACATATCCTTGATGCTTTAATTAATAAAGGATTTCTTTAATATTGTTACGTAAAAATTCATTGTATAGTCACAAACTTGTCAATTCACAATGTATTAAAGATATCAAAACTTATTCGTTTCTGAACTCAACAAAAATTCCGAAAATTACACGAAGCCTGCAATCAGAGTATTTGAAACATCGAATTTCACACTTTTAGTTATTTATATTCGAGTCAAAGTTATTGTACGATTAACTTCACTCAAAAGTAATCATAAAACACGAGACCCATTGGGCCTGTATCGCTCACCTGGTTATTCAGATTTTATTTCACTCTCAAGACATACAAGTATGTAACAGGAGGTCACTATACATAATATAAACATACAAGTATATTGGGCCCATAGCGCAACAGTGCATTACAATATGTATTAGTGATGTACATGCTCATTCAATAGTTTTTTCAATTTTTTTCAAAAACTTACATATATTTGTCAGAACAGTAATGTTACATATAGTAAACAGGCCTTTCATTTTGATAACACTATGGTTTCTATAATAGTAACTTGGTATATACATTTCTCGTAAACGTTTCACCATTTCATTACTGCATTGAAACAAATAATGATATTCGTTTCCAATATCAGTAAAACATAGATTACAAGTTCTATTTACTTCAGGGCCCCGGTCCATCTTCCAGTTTCTATAGGTAAGTGCATGTTCGAGGTTCTGAATTTTATGATGATTTGTCTATCTATTGGCTTTAGTTTCACAAGATACTTTTCAAATTCAAAATTACTTTTAAAAATAGAATAAGTACGACCTCTTGATGAATTCTCTATATCATTAAACCATTTTTGTACAAATTGATCTTGTAATCTTTGTTTTACGATAGATTTTAAATATTCTCTATTATATGTACATACATTCTGGAAGTCCCATATATAATTCAAACCAGTTTCTTCAAAAATATTTTTAACATTATGCATCCATTTGAATTCCATGATATTATTTGTTTGCAAGTTTAACATCAACTTATATATATTACTTGAAAGATTATCAGTAGTAATCAATTTGTGCCAGAACATAATAATTCTGTTTTTAACCTCTATATAGTGAGGGAATCTCCCTAATTCACCATATACCATGTAATTACACGTACTTTTCCTAACGCCGAGTATACGTTTACAAAACTGTAAATGAAGCTTTTCTATAGCTGTAATATTTTCGTGACCCCATACTTCTACTGAGTACATCAATATTGGTAAAACAAGGGAATCATATACTTTTAACTGGAGATCAATAGGAAGAGGGATGTTTCTTATTTTCTTGTAAACAGCAAACATAGCTTTTCTTGACTGTTCCAACAGTTTCAATTTCGTTTTATGAAAACTCCCATTGTAATTCATCAATATTCCTAGATAAGAAAACGAATCTACAATTTCAATCTCTTTGTTGTAATGCCAAGTATAATGTTCTGATTACAGGTTCATTGTTTCTTTTCTGAAGGAATTTCAGATTTACCTCTAATTTCCCTATTTGGACCCATTCTTTCTGCTCCAAGGGTTCAGAGCCAAAATTCATACAAACTCTGTTCCCCTTCCCGCAAGGATGTTTCTTGCCAAATTTGGTTACATATTCCATGCAGAACTCTGTGACTAGAAGCGATTTAAAGGATTTACAAGTTGTACCTCTATTTCCCCTATTGCCCCCCCTCCTGCCCCAAGGGATCAGAATCAAAATTTATACAAACTCTGTTCCCTTTCGCCCAAGGATGTTTCTTGCCAAATTTGGTTACAATCCATGCAGAACTCTATGACTAGTAGCGATTTAAAGGATTTACCTTTATTTCCCCTATAGGGTCCCGCCTCTCCTGCTCCCTGGGGGTCAGATCCAAAATTTATACAAACTCTGTTCCCATTCCTCCAAGGATGTATCTGGCCAAATTTGGTTACATTCCATGGAGAACTCTATGACAAGTAGCGATTTAAAGGAAATGTTGACGACGGACCCAGGATGGACGACGGCCGGCCGGACGGACGGACGGACCCAGGACGCTGCGCCATGACATAATCTCATCGGCCGTTCGTCGATATAAGTGATAGCACATTAGTTATAGGGTTATATTACATTTTTTATAATATCACCAAGAAGAGTTTTTAATATGTTTTTCATCACGAAAAGTTACAACCATATTGAGAAGTACAATACTTAATAAAATGCAAAGGTTTTAATTCGACTAGAGCTGAAGATTATATCAGTGCATACGATCAAACTATGAAGGCAAGTTGTGGTCTACAGTTTAAAAACAAATTGACGGTGCTATTATATAACTGCAAGTTTGTTTTCATATAAACATTTTACATTTAAAGTGAACAGTCAGGCAAGGATGGCTAAAGTCGGTAAAAATGGTGTGAATGAATCCAGTATAATTTCTTATGAAATGGAAAAATAAAATCTCTCGTCAAAATCTGTCTAAAACGTTCTCCCGGCTCACTATGTCCGTGGTTACATTTCCACGCAGCCTCGCTTTCAATGCTTTCAACTTTCCTTTACTTTAATGGTCAGAACTGGGAAACTAAGCAGAACTTGACCGTCGTACAAAGGCCAATGAACGCATTTAGACTGGTTTTCTTTGCCCGACTATTCACTTTCATGGAATTCTGTATGTGTTATAACTTCATGTTGTAATATATCATATACTTTTGTCTGCCATTTGATTAATTTCCACAATTTATTTAACCAAACCTAATGGCTTTCAATTGATTGCTAAAGAAAGAAAAGCATGTAAAAAAAATCGGCGAGTTATGGCACATATAAGCAATTATTTTCTGGCAATATCATAAACTACGATGTAAATAGTTATTGCGTTACAAATAGGGATTACGGTAGTTTGTTATCCGCGATAACTAGATACGTATTTGAGATAAACAACGTTTACGTTGTTATATTTATCACACAGCTCTGTAGCATGCCAGGTAGATTATACTAAACATTAATTAGTACCCCTCGCGGGCCCCGCTACGTTTTCAATACGCATGCGTTGTAATCAGAAACTAATCACTTCCTGTTCATATCTTGCCCGACTGTCAGAACAACATCGACTGTCAGAACAACATCGAGTTCCAAAGAAGCAGGATCAAGGTATGGCAGACTACGGCAAAGACTACATGGCTAACAATGCCGATCCCAAGAACGTCCAAGACCTTACTGCATTTGTAAGTATATTTCTCTATTTTATTCCACATGGGAGCTATTCTACCTGGGCTAGGTGAAGAGGGGTTGGAAGTAGGGAGCTAACATATTTGACAAGTTCAAACACGCTTTGTTTTCCCTCGAAACTGTGTCAGGATCGGTAGGTCTGTCGATATCCCATGTATCATTTCTATGCCAACGAATAGGTATTTTTGTGTGTATATTTCAATAAAATAAACTAACTTTGCATTAGGCCTAATTTCATGATTTGCTAATAAAACAACACTTGGCATTTTTGATGTTGCACTTATTTTCATTATAAAAAATATTGTAATATCTGGTGAACTTTATCGTGGAGGACATCACATCAACCGTTGGATTGCTGTAATGTAAATATGTTTTACTATTCTGAGTGAGTGAGTTCAAAAGAATTTATGAGTTTTATTGATATGCGCTTGATGCATTAAGATACAATGTAGCTGTACACTGTAACTACTCTACATATAATACAGGCCAAGGTATGCATCAGATAACTAGAAGCAGACCTATGGTCTACTTAAAAGGGTTGGAAAAAAATCTACTTTGGTGTTGGATCAATATCTTGTCTACACAACTATTGAATATTTATTGAATATGATAAGTCATCACTTCGGACAAAGACCTTTTCAAGATAAAAATGCTGATGACAGATTGACAGATCTAGAGACATGCAATACGCTGTAGCAGGAAAGTATAAGACATAACCTAAAAAGAAGTAACAGGAGAAGAGAAAATGTAGCGGCCAGACCGGGATTCGGACCCGGGACCCTCTGAACACTAGCCAAGTGCTCTACCGACTGAGCTACCTGGTCACCTATGATCGACCCAGTCCAATCCCTCTAATCTCCTCCCTCCTTTCTCGAAGTCTTCGCCCTTGAAGACATACAATCAAGACCCTTCCAAACGCCACCACCATGGGTTATTTAGTTGGGCGCCAATTCTGTAACAGGAGAGGAGAAAATGTAGCGGACAGACCAGGATTTGAACCCAGGACCCTTCGAACACTAGCCGAGTGCTCTACCGACTGAGCTACCTGGTCACCGATGATCGACTCAGTCCAATCCCGCTACACATCGCATAACTAGAAACAGACCTATGGCCTACTTAAAAGGGTTGGGGGAAAAAATCTACTGTGTTGGTGGATTAATATCTGTTAACACAACTATTGAATATTTATTGGATATGATGAGTCATCACTTCAGACTAAGACCTTTTCGAGATAAAAATGCTGATGACAGATTGACAGATCTAGAGACATGCAATACGCTGTAGCAGGAAAGCATAAGACATAACCTAAAAAGGCAAAGACGTTTTTTTTTTCACTACAAGAATTATACACTATACTTAAATTATGCGTGTATAGTTTTTGGCCATGTGGTAATTTTAAAACATTTAAGTATGTATAGCGTAGTAGATTTACTATACTTAAACTCCACCTCTCTGCTTCACAAGGTAATGACTAATGTAAAAAGTCCATGAATTTGAAGAAGTCAGCATATACTAATCTATAGACTTTTTCAAACCATGACTCATTGTATATGTGATTCAGTTATGAATTAAATTAAAATTCCCATAGTGATTAATGTTTCTTAAAAAGCTGAGAAATTGTCCTGTAGTGTTGCTATAGTTTTTGTATGTGATTTATTCACTCCTTGAATGACACTAGGCTGACCATACCCACCACAATTTTAATCTTATTCCATCTCAAATTTTAATTATTCGTTGAAATTATAAAAGTTCACATTTTCTCAATTTATATATAGCATTCTTGAACTTTAATCTTTTTAGTTTTACACAATGCAATATAATGTAAAGCGAAAAGGTTATCTAGTGATCGTAAAGGATATGAAGTTTTCTGTTTTTCAAGTTTGCATCAAAGACTACTAACTTAGACTAGGGGAATATGTTTATCATGATAGCATGAATTGTGTACCACCTGGTTTATGGTATATTCAACAGCAGAAAATTAAACCTCCACTATGTTACTCCCAAAATAAATGATTACCCCGGCGGATTGTCCAACAAAGGACAAAGGGCTTAGTTTTTCATTTAAATATTGCATTCAATACTTTGTACAGCTGTGTATAGTGGAATGTTCAGAAAATGAAAGCTTTGAAAAGCAATTTTCACTGCACAATAAATGTCCATAGAAATTAAAGCCTACCTTTAGTCTCATATATTAAAGCTTTATAATGCTAATGTCAGCTAAAGTCTAAAGGTTTTATTAACTTTCAGTATTTAAAGACAACAGTTGAATATATTGAAAGGTTTGATAACATTTACTATATCAAGTGTACACTTCTACTATCATTAGTAATGGATATTTTTTCTTTGGATAATTGCAATATATTTATTCTCAATTATTACTTACAGTGCTGAAACATTGTTTACTGGTACTTACTATACCAGTCTGGAATTAATTAATTAACATGTAATGTTTCAGATTAATATTGTTCTTTGTTTTCGTATTAATAAAAATTGCTTTTAACCAATGCAATATCTTTACTAAATACTCTAAGAGAGCTTACTTCTAGCTTTGCAGTAGGAAATGGTAGCTATATATAGTTTATATTTTTCTTTAGATTAATCTGGATTCATGCTGTACAACCGTCTTGATTCTATGTTATGATAATTAAACAAATGATTAAGCTAATTAAAAAAGGAAAATAAATAGATCTGCACCAGTTACAATAAAGACCAGTGTCATTTTTTTTCTTTCCAGAAAACTTTGAGATAGCACTAGACCATAGCATAGATGTGTAAATTGCACACCTAAGCATAATCTGCTCAAAGAATCAATATGTATGTACTTATAATCATTCAGGCGAGACTGAAACTTGTGTAGGTATAGCAGGGATATGAATTATTTAGATATACATTATAGGTATAGACAATACCTACAAAGGGTTATTGTCATAAAAGGTATCATATACAGGCAGGTATGTTTATTGCATTACCTTTAAACATATGGCGTGCGGGTGGTTGGATACAAGTGTTTGTCAAACTTGTGGCCACATGTATGTAACAGTCAGTATAGAGTCTAGGTAGAGAGATATGTCAGCAAAATCCATACCATTTGGAACATGTTCTAGCCAATTATCTACTTTCTGAAATTTTAATAATAAATATATATTATAAAAAAGGATGTAACATTGTTAATAATTACACATCATACAACATATTATGTAATAAATTATACTTTCACGGAATATTTCTGAACTATAATTAAGCAAAGGGATTGAAACACATTTTTCTGTGAATAACAATGCGATCTCTCGATCTAATATACAAGTGTTACTGGCCAATCCTCATACGGTATTCTATTGCTGAAATTACAATGCATATTGCCATGACCAAGTACACATATACCTTTATAACTGACAGGTGAGATCTTCAACTGAAGGAGTAACTTCTACAGCTGAGATTTACAATACCTTGTGTACTTGTTGTGTAGAGAAACATTTCATCTTAAAGTTTATGCTTCTATAGTATTCTATATGTGGGCAATAAATTTTAGCTCAAAGTTAATGGAGATTTCTGTTTGCTTAAATCCCTGTTATATAGTGGTCCACAGTAAATACTTTGTACATGTGTGGGGAACTATGGGAAGTGAAACCTTGTGTATAGTGCTGTTACATGTAGTGACATGCACAATCAATACACTAGAACAAACACACCATTGTGGGAGTTCCTTTGTTGGAAATAAAATCAATAATCTACAGAGGGTAGAGCCTAAAGTTCCTTACTTTTAAATTTACTTGTGTATTTGTAGGCAACATATATAATCATGCATCATAAAATCAGGAATGAAAAATTCAAAGCAGTTAAACTCTTATTATTTCACATGAAAAGTAACATCACTACAATGACAAAATATCAACATCTACTCTACATATCTTTTTGATTTATAGGTTAAACTATTCTATTATTGTCTTGAAGATTACAGTATTTTTTTTAACTGTACATTAACTTTGCATTGGAATAATGGAATAAAACTACTTAAATATGATGAAAATCTCAAGCAATGTATTAATGATAGAAAACTAATGATTTGCAAGATGGGCACTGATGATTTAAAATTCCTATACCTTTGTTGTTGTGTTACAGGTACAAACCCTTCTACAACAGATGCAGGACAAGTTTCAGAACATGTCCGACCAGGTGATCACTAGAAATATCCTTTACTCTCTATACTAGGCTTATCAACTTTATTCTTAGGAATTTGATTATATTTCAAGGTAACCAGGAATTTGATTATATTTCAAGGTAACCCATTAAGAGAAAAAGGTCAAAAGTGGTGGGGGTTTAATTATCTGTAAATAACTTGCCTGATTACATTGATCTATTAGTATTAGGTCTACATTTTGGAGTTTTTAATGTAATTCATTGTTGTAAAAGTTGTCCATCAGACAGGTAATAGCAAGATTTAGGTAGGGGTCTTATTTTTTATATAAGCTAATCACAAGTCCATTATATTCTCTTTGATATTAAAAGTTGGTTAAGGGTTCAGATTTCTAGTCACATGTTGTGGAAGAAGTAAATGTTGTCAGATGTATTGGACTGTTTTATGAAGAAATGAAACCAAAGAATCACGTTTAGATATTTTGACGATTTATTGAATTTGTATGCTTAGTTAATTACAATTGTACCTGTGAAGTTAGAACTCCTTAACTGCTTGTACTTGATGAGATGGGAAACCGCATTGATGATCTGGAGAAGAACATCGCTGATCTGATGACACAGGCTGGTGTAGATGACCGTGCATAGCTGAATTTTGTCACTTGACTTCATCATGTATTTTGTATGTCACGATGTGTGTGTGTATCATCTTAACCTCTGGTTGTGGCCTATCCTCTCAGCAAGGAGGCATGGCCACTCTGAGGATGCATGTCCTTAATGACAGGGGATGCATCACCGAACACCGAACATTCCACCCAGTATCTTAGTGTGTGCCTTCAACAGAGACTGGACCACAATCTGTAGCGAATTATAACAGTGGCAGACTCATTTATAGTGGTGTTGGAAACTT
The DNA here is from genome assembly GCF_041381155.1 of Argopecten irradians. NCBI lineage: Eukaryota > Metazoa > Mollusca > Bivalvia > Pectinida > Pectinidae > Argopecten > Argopecten irradians. Next base: position 66,254,699 of record NC_091135.1, on the reverse strand, counting down.
CTAGAGACAAAACTTGTTGATGTATGCAAAAAGCCATCACCAATGACGCCATCCTGAATTTACATCATATCAATAATCAAATCAATACTGGGTCTAAAAGGGTGGCAAACTCATCATGTCAATCCTGCCACCCCTTCTCCCTGAAGTGGGACAGCCCACCAAGAACCATATATGTGTATACCAATGATACTACACAGGACCTGTTCACCAGGTCAGAGTGAAGGGAGGGTAAGATTGACAGGCGTGTAACAGTGGATGTGTATTATTGGTGTTTTTGGGCAGCTGACAATGTCCATTAATCAATTTGCATAAAAATGTGATCAATTAATGATAACTTTACTATATATATTTAAAGTTTAAACATAACTGTTATTACCCAGTATTAATCAATTATTTGTTAAACATTTTTTGGGTTTTCATTTTCTTTTGAAAAAACAACAACTGTACTTTGGCGGATTTGGGCAATGTTCTGTTCTTAGATGCAATTAATTTATTATTCAGATAATTTATTATACCATTTATTGTTGTACATTTGCTGTTTCTATTAAAACATCTTTGCTTGTACATGTAGTAGAATTTATTAAAACTTTTCATTTCAATTAACATTTCATTAATTGTCTTTTCTCATGATCCTATTAATATAGTAATGTGGTTTGAAATCTTTTTTGAATGGACCATGCCCCAAGAACATGAACAGTAATTTTTTGGCTTTAGTAACCATTTAGCTATGTTTATAAAAAAAACATGGAAACTGGAAAAAAAAGAAACAACAATCGCAGACGACATTAAAAAAGTAACATCATAGTTAGGCAGCCATCTTGGATTTTGATAGTTGAGGTTTGTTACAGCTATTTCTCAGAAAGTACTGAAGGGATCTTTCTCAAATTTCTTTGTAGGTTCCCCTAAGACCGTAGTTGTGCATATTGCATTTTGGGACTGATTGATCAACAAGATGGCCAACTGGCCGCCATCTTGGATTTTGATAGTTAAAGTTTGTTACCGCTATTTCTCAGAAAGTACTGAAGAGATCTCTCTTGAATTTTATATGTAGGTTCCCCTTGGACCCTACTTGTGCAAAATGCATTTTGGGACTGATCGGTCAACAAGATGGCTGCCTGGTAGCCATATTGAATTTTGATAACAATAGTTTTTTACTGCCATTTCTCAGAAAGTACTGGAGAGATCTTTCTCAAATTTCATATGTAGGTTCCCCTAGGGCCGTAGTTGTGCATAATGCATTTTGTAACTGATTGGTCAACAAGATGGCCAATCAGCTGCCATCTTTGATTTTGATAGTTACCGCTATTTCTCAGAAAGTACTGAAGGAATATCTGTCAAATTCCATAAATAGGTTCCCCTTGGGCCCTAGTTCTGCATAGTACCTTTTCGGACTGATCTGTCAACAAGATGACCAACTGGCCGCCATCTCGGATTTCGTCGTTGAAGTTTGCTACCACTGTTTCTCAGAAAGTGATGCGATCTGTCTCTAATTTTATGTGGTATTTTGAAAAAGTTTGAAAGGCAGAGAAAAGATCCCTCTTTCCATTGTCAGACATAGATCATTCTTTGGTGGGTGCCAAGATCCCTCTGGTATCTCTTGTTCCCTATTAAGGTTCCCATGATATATTATCTGTATAATGAACTACCCGGGTGTGTTTAGTACAAAGTGATTTGGTTGGTCCCCAGAGGTTCAATGTAACCAAGTTTTAATGTGGCATCAAATCTAGACAAAAAGTGAAAAATCAAAGATGTCTGTCTGTCTGCCATCTTGTCTGATAGGTTCTAAAATGCAATATGTACAACTAATATGCACAACTAGGGCTCATGGGGAGCCTACATATGAAATTTGAAACATTATCAAAATCCATAATGTCTGTAAGCCATCTTGATACCCTAACAACCAGCCATCTTGACAGCCAAACAGCCAGCCATTTTCACATCCAAACAGCCAGCCATCTTAAAATCCAAACAGCAGCCATCTTAACATCCAAACAGTCTCAAAATGCTAAGTGTACAACTAGGGATCAAGGGGAACCACATGCACCTTTGAGATAGTTCTGATGAGTACCATTTGAGGAATAGTGGTGACAGGCATTGTTTGCAGAATGATAGACAGTGGATGATTTGATCTGTGGATGACGGTAAGGCTAATAAGCAATATGGCGTCAATTTCATCAATATGCCTCAATTTGAAGAAACTATGATTCAAATCCTCCATAGGAAAGCATTACAGAAGTTGTGTTGCTTGTATGAAGATCCTTCCCCCTAACCTTTGTAATGAATGCTATATAGGAAATGTTTTAAAAGTAGTGGAATTTCTTTGAAATTAAAGACATTTGATGAAACTGGAGTCTGGTATTCAAAGTTTCCAGACAACTAAGTCTTTGGAAAATAAATTTATCACAGACTTAAAAAGTTTAAATATGTATTTATTAAAAAAAAAATGAAGTTGTTTATCACAGCCAAAAAAACACCAGGTAGAACAGTGGTCAGATGAGGTCTGAATTCCTGAGAAGTCCTTTCTGTGTTGCAGCTTTCAACCTGAATACAGAAACAATACCCACTTGATGGTACATGACATACCAGTAATACATAAAGCTCGAGATATATTAGTTGTTGGCTTAAATTTTCAATGAAAATGAAATTTGGTAATTTTGTAAATTAAGGCAAGAATATCTTATTTTCTGTGAAACAGGATGGAATGATATCTATGACAACTGGAAGAACAAGTTACAAAATCTAACAGCAGTTTTGTTTAAAAGCTTTTGGTAATGAGGTCTTGATTGCACTGTGAGTAAAGTGAACAATTTTCATGTTGTATTTTCGGCCATATTAACATAAGCTTGTGTGATGACCAGTATTAAATGGACCTACACAAAGTATTACAAAGTACACAATAGGCATCAAAGAGTAATGATTCTAACTTCATTTTGATTCAATTGATACCAGAGGATAAACAACATAAAATGTTATTCCACACATACTGAAATCCTGCACAGTTGGTAATAAGAATAGAATATAGAAAATTAAGTTCATATTCTGGTTAAGGTAGTCTAATATAGTTAAATAATATTTCCTGATTTTTCCAATTGTTGTTTATTTTTAGGTCACTTGAAGCAATTTCAATAAAATTTTGCACAAACCATTTAATGCCTAAGGCTAATCAAAATTGTGAATTATCTGACCCCCACCCCCCAGGGGGTCTATGGGAGGTGTCAAAAGGAATAAAATTGACTTAAATTTTAAACATTTCTTCTCCACTCACAGATGTGGTGGAATCAAATACTCTTCATAGATAGAAGGTTTCAAGGCTCTCTACAAAATTGTGAATTATATGACTATGGGGTCTCAGGTTTCCCCCTAGGGAGGGGGTTAAGTTTACTATAACAGTTAATATAGGGAAAACATATTTATGAACATTATTTGGTCATTTGTAATAGAAAATTAGTCAAATGTTGTCAGAATTATCCCTATGAAATGGCCATTGAATCCTATTAACAAATTTCCCATGACTGACCCCCAGGGGCCTTAGGGGCGGGGCCAAAATGGGCCAATTAGGCTAAAACTTCAATAATCTTCTTCTTAATTCCCTGATTTGATGGAACCAAATAATCTTCATAGATTAACAAGAGGCCCATGGGCCTTACAGGTCATCTGACTCATGGCACAAAATAACAAAGTCACAGTATAAAGTAGTGGTTAACAATTAATATAAACAATACCAGGAACTCCTTAGTTGAATATGTAAGTTTCTGAAATAGGTAAAGGTCTTTTGTTGAACAAACTTGGTAGCCCTTCATCCATATATGGTTGTAACCCATTCAAGGATTAAGGAGGAGTCCGATTTTAAAGCCAAATTTCAGCAAAGCTCCCATTTTGAACCCCTGCCGTTCTATCCCATTGGTCTTTACCTCAGTCCTTTAAAAACATATATGATTGTCCTCACTTACAGCGCCGTTACAACAAGTGTTCCTGTTTACATTCATTCACTCGATAGACACGTTGGCTGGTAGCTGATCTAGTAGGCTGGTAACTGATGCAGTAGATTAGATTTTAGGTGGCATGTAACGAAGGCACTGATTGGCTAAAGCATCGGCAGCCCGACTGATAGCCCGAGATACTCTGGCCCTGACACCAGACTTAGACATTATGACAGATAGATAGATGTCTGGTTTAGGGCCACAGCGCAGTAGTACTCGAAAACCTGAAATAAGCTGACACCTTTTGGTATCGGGCCAAGTCATCTCCGATTTAGACTGACCACCGAGAAGCACCACTAATCTTAGTCTATTCAACAAATGAATATTATATCTACCCAAATATAGTAATCTGTCGAGATTAAGGTGATTTGCATACTACTACAAAATGGTGACGAAGATGAGGGAAATTTAAAGCTGCGGAAAAGAAACTACTGTGTTGACACTAGAACGTGCATTCGTGATGAAATGGATGGCTATGAGAAGATAAACTATTCATTTGTTGAAAAGACCAAGGTAAGTGGCGATTTTCGGTGGTAATATTTTGTAAGTAGTCTGAATCAGAGATGACCTGGCACGATACCAAATGGTGTCAGCTTATTCCAGATTTTCGAATACTACTGCGCTCTGGCCCTAAACCAGACATCTATCTGTCATAATGTCTAAGTCTGGTGTCAGGGCCAGAGTATCTCGGGCTACCCGACTGATTGCCCCCTGACTGACAAGATCGGCGACAACATTGAGAAGTAGGCGGAGCCAGCGGATCTTTGATGTTCATACCCGACTCTGTTGTACAATGTGTTTGATCACGTTGTGTACTATTTATGTTTTTACAATGTATACATTCAATCACTGTATTAAAAAATCGTAATTGTTTTGTTTCACTTATTAAGTGAATGTTTTGTTCATAAATTATTGGCTATTTCTCTCGACTTCGAAGAGTAGTCATACTGTAGCGTAACGTTATGTATCTACCAACGTTCCAATGGATCAAACTTTTCTTATCTATTCTATCCATTCTAATGCTACATGTAATGTCACAGCCGAATCTAGCTACTGTTGTTCCTTCTGACTGACTTTTCCGCTGTGCAAGGTCCGTTTGGTGTGGAAAAACAAATCAGGTACGACTGACAATAGATTATGTATTATCAGAATATATTCCGATCAAACACGGTTTTGATACATACCTGGATGTTACATGTAGTAGGGGATGTTATTCTAGTTGTAGACTTTGAGTTTGAATGCATTGCCTAAATATTTATAATTTAATTTGATTCATATTCGAGGTAATGTTCTCGGACGTTGACGCATGCACGGCGGTAGTTTACAAAATGTAGGTTGATTTTAGCCGAGAAATTGTCAACACTATAGATTCAAATGCATCTCTCTGATTAAATACTGGTGACAAAGTTAAAAAAAATCTACGCCTACAGCTGGAATAGCATCCCCTACTAACATCCAGGTATGTGTCAAAGCCGTGTTTTATCGGAATATATTTTGACAAAACACAATGGTCGGTTGTACATTGTACCCGATTTGGTTTCACACACCTTGCGGTAAAGTTATAATTAGTCAGAAGCAGGTGATTTCTTTTCCGTACAATTTCTGACTGACTTTTCCACTACAACAGTAGCTCTTTCCATAAGTACTTCACTGATTAGCGCTGATTTAGAGTCTATACATGAGGTAATTAAAATGTATTTGTGTAACCTTTTTACATTATGAAGCTTACGATGCCGATCATTTTATGTAGTAATCGACGACAGACATTTCCAACTGTTTTAGCTCCGCCCCTACATTGAAGCGACAGCCAATGAGAGCCGTGCTTACACAGCTTATTGAATGTCGTTGGCAACCTGACTAGCTACCAATCAAGCGAACCACCTACTAGACTGGCCGTCACACGTACGCTTATTGTAACGGTGCTGTAAAGTTCCCCCTTTTGAGCCCCCCCTCCCCTTTCCCAACAATGTTTCAAAACAAATTTGGTCGTCATCCATCCAAGGATGAAGGAGGAGTAGGATTTCAAAGGTAAAATTAAGAAAATTTGCCCTTTTGGGGCCCCACCCCTCTGCCCCTAGGGGTCAGACCTAACTCATTTGTATAAAATATGATTGCCTGTTCCCAACAATGTTTCAAAACAAATTTGGTTGCTATCCAACCAAGGATGAAGGAGGAGTGGGATTTTAAAGCTAAAATTAAGAAGATTTTAGACCTAACTCATTTATATAAAATATGATTGCCTGTTCCTAACAATGTTTCAAAACAAATTTTGTTGCTATCCAAGCAAGGATGAAGGAGGAGTAGGATTTTAAAGCTAAAATTAAGAAAATTTGCCCTTTTGGGGCCCCAGCCCCTAGAGGTTGGACCAGGCTCATTTATGAAAAAAAAGATTGTCCTTCTCCAATGATTTTTCACACCAATTTGGATGAAGGAGGAGTAGGATTTTAAAGATTAAATTAAGAAAATTTCCCATTTTGGGGCCCCGCCTCTCTGCCCCTAGGGGTCGGACCTAACCCATTGATATAAGATATGATTGCAATCCCCAATGATCTTTCACACCAAATATGGATGTAATCCACTCAAGGGTTAAGGATGAGAAGGCTTTTGAATAAATACAATGTAGTCTTTTGTGCGACGCACGGCGGACAGCGCACGACGACGGATAAAACATGATGACAATAGGTCATCCTGGCCTTCGGTCAGATGACCTAAAAAGGCAAATCTATAAAATCACTGACTTCAAGGGCCTGATGGGTCAATAAATAGTGTTTGTATGTCTTTGTGTCATTATTTATCCGCACTCACTGGTGACGGTTAAGGCCCATGGGCCTCTAGTTAAAGCAGTTTATGTTGGATGCTGAAATAACTTCTTCAGGTTGACTGTTCCACAGTTTCACAATAAGTGGGGACAAACTGTAGGTCAAAGGAAACACTTACTTCTGAAATAGCTCTTTATCATCCTCCAAGTCACTTGAATCCGAATCGCTGGAGTCACTACGTCGTCTGTGTTTCTTACTTTTCTTTTTCTCTTTGTGTTTGTCTTTCTTATGTTTAGCCTGAAAGGCGAAATAATATTGATGTCTAGAACTGTTCTTTAATCCCTTGGTAAACATCTCCGGTTTAAAACAGAGAAACTGAAAAAAAATTTGGCAAGGCACAGCTACATACCGGTATGTTTTGAAAATTCAATGCATAAAACAATCTTCAAACAAGGACATAGTCATTCAGATCCCCCGCCAATGGAGATATCAAAGCTGAAGTAAGTTTGATTGTGGAGACTTATGTGTATGAAAAAAAAACAGGAAAAAGGAAGTTGAGCTAAAGAAAGATGGAGTATAATTCAAGTAGAGCGGGGCTGCAATTGTTGAATCAGGTATACAGCCTTGACATTTATATTAGACTATATACACAAAGATGGGTGGAGTTTTGCAAAGTAACATTTACCATTTACCATGATATTTTCAGCAATGTTTCCATGGTAACGGAAAAAGTGCAAAAAATGAAAACCTAAAAATAGCAAAAGGCACTACTAGACCATAAGACCAATGTGTCTATGAAGTTTCGTGGAAATATCTCTTCTGGTTTTAGAGTTATGCTCCGGAAACGAACCTGGTACAAAAATATGATATTTTCAGCAATGTTTCCATGGTTACGGTAAAAATGCAAAAAATGCAAACCTAAAAATAGCAAAAGGCACTACTAGACCATAAGACCAATGTGTGTATGAAGTTTCATGGAAATATCTCTACTGGTTTTAGAGTTATGCTCCGGAAACCATTCGTACGGACAGACGGACAGACGGACGGACGGAACCCATTTGTATATCCCCCGCCAACTTCGTTGGGCGGGGTATAATAAATGTAGGAAACACTAAGAACAACCTATAATGTTGGTAGACATAAGTCATGATAGCAATGAAAGAAATATTTATAAATTGGTGTTGGATATTATAACATGTACTACAAATAATGATTAAGGTAATGCTTTATTCTTGTCAATTCACAGAATTAACACCATGTCCACCTTCCCACTTCATGGAGGGGCATAAAAAGCATATTTAACACAATTATTAAATTGTTTATCGTTCTTCATCAAGCAACATGAAAAGTAAGATTCAGTTTCACATGTTTTATAGATATGACGACATACCTTTTTCTCTTTCTTGTGTTTGTGTTTTTCCCTGTGTCTGTCTTTGTGTCTGTCCTTGTGTCTGTATTTACGACTAGAAGATGACGTCAGATCTACATACGCTGTAGAGGAAGTACTGGAGGCACCTGTATCAGAAGATTGTTATAAGTCATCATAACAACATTAAAAAATAATTTGTTGCACACTCTAGGTGTGAGATTTCTGACACAAGATGGAGAAAAATGTGATGCATATTTTACCTGGAGGAGGAAGGGCTGGGCCATATTGTTCCTCCTCGACCTCGGGGGGAGATGGTGGCTGTGGGGGAGGGTTGAGTCTCTCCTGTATCCCTTTCTCCTCTGTACTCTCAGAGAGATTCACATTCTCTTGTATGGAAGTTGGCAGATGTTTTGTCAATTCATCTAAAATAGAAGAAATGTACTTTATGTGAGAATATTCATATTTCCCATGTTTGTTCACTATATAACATTATCGAAGAAATTTGACATTCATTTTTGTATGAGTTTTATTAGCTTAACGTCCTATTACTAGTAATAGCCAGGGTCATGTAAGGACGTGCCAGGTTTGGTGGAGGAAAGCTGGAGTACACGGAGAAAAACCATCGACCAGTGGTCAGTACCTGGCAACTCTCCCACATGGGATTCAAACTCGCATCCCAGAGGCGAAGGACTTGTGGTAATATGTCGGGACATCTTAACCACTCGGCCATCGCGGCCTCTCATTTTTGTATAAATGTTATTTTGATGTGTATGTATACATAGACAGTGAATGAGATTGAGGTACTAATTGGACAAATACAAACCTGACACGTCAAATTTGGAAATGACTTGTATATAATGTTTAAAATATCTCGAGGTTATTGATAGCTTTTTATATGCTTCGGAATTTAACAGTTTCGACGAAATCTGTCCAATTAGCATGTCGCCTATGAAATCTTTGGTGTGGTTAATTCTCTCGGAATTATTAACGGCCACTACAATGTAATATGTCCCCAGATGTTCATATTCTAACCCAGAGGTCATACTGAGGTGACCCCGAACGAGGAGTTGTTAGATCTTGTATTGGAGCATATCGATGAGCATCGTAGTGAAGTGGAATTACAAGTCTAATTTTGACACACATACACACACACTGAATTACAAGAGGCCCAGAGGGCCTGTATCGCTCACCTAGTTTGTAATGCCAAGTAATGTTCTGAATACAGGTTAACTGTTTCTTTCCTGAAGGAATTTGAATATTTACCTCTTAATCCCTTATTGGGCCCCACCCCTCCTGCCCCCAGGGGGTCAGAGCCAAAATTAATACAAGTCCTCTTCCCCTTCCCCCAAGGATGTTTGTGGCCAAATTTGGTTACAATCCATGCAGAACTCTAGGACAAGTAGCAATTTATAGGATTTACCTCTATTTCCCCTTTTTGACCCCGCATCTCTTGCCGTCTAAGGCCGGGGGGGTCAGCCCTATCATTTGCACAATTTCAAATCCCATCCCTATAAGGATGCTACCATTGCATTATGAGTGCTCTTTCATGCTTAATTAGTTGCAGAGAAAAAGTCATAGAAATAGCTAAATTGACCCCTTTTGACCCCACCCTTCAGGCCCCCAGGGGGGTCAGCCTCATCATTTGCAAACTTTTGAATCCAAACCCTACACGGATGTAACCATTGCATTATGAGCGTAATCCCATGTTAAGTTGCAGAGTAAAAGTCATTTATATGGAAATTGACCATTTTTGACCCCGCCCCTCAGGCCCCCGGGGGGGTCAGCCCTATCATTAGCACAATTTGGAATCCCCACCATATAAGGATGCTACCATTGCATTATGGGTGCTATCCCATGCTTGGTTTCAGAGAAGAAGTCATTTATATGGAAATAGCGCAATTGACCCCTTTTGACCCCTCCCCTCAGGCCCCCGGGGGGTCAGCCTCATCATTTGTACAATTTTGAATCCCCACTCTATAAGGATGCTACCATTGCATTATGGGTGCTATCCCATGCTTGGTTTCAGAGAAGAAGTCTTTTATATGGAAATAGCCAAATTGACCCCTTTTGACCCCGCCCCTCAGGCCCCCCGGGGGTCAGCCCCATCATTTGTACAATTTTGAATCCCCACCCTATAATTATACTACCATTGCATTCTGAGTGCTATCTCATGCATAGTTTCAGAGAAGAAGTCGTTTATATGGAAATAGCCAAATTGACCCCTTTTGACCCCGCCCCTCAGGCCCCCGGGGGGTCAGCCCCATCATTTGTACAATTTTGAATCCCCACCCTATAAGGATGCTACCATAGCATTATGGGTGCTATCCCATGCTTGGTTTCAGAAGTCATTTATATGGAAATAGCCAAATTGACCCCTTTTGGCCCCGCCCCTCAGGCCCCTGGGGGGTCAGCCCCATCATTTGTACAATTTATAGTTAGTAGCCCATAAGGATGCTACCAGTCAAATTTTGTTGAAATCCAACCAGCGGTTATGGAGAAGAAGTCGATTGTTGACGGACGCCGGACGCCGACGCGACGCTGCGGTATCCCATAAGCTCACCTCGGTCCTTCGGACCAGTGAGCTAAACAAGAGGCCCAGAGGGCCTGTATCGCTCACCTGGTTTGTAATGTCAAGTCATGTTCTGAATACAGGTTCATTGTTTCTTTTCTGAAGGAATTTGAATATTTACCTTATTTCCCTATTGGGCCCCGCCCCTCCTCCCCCGGGGGGTCAGAGCCAAATTTATACAAGTTCTGTTCCCCTTCCCAAGGATATTTGTGGCCAAATTTGGTTACAATCCATGCAGAACTCTAGGACAAGTAGCGATTTATAGGATTTACCTCTATTTCCCCTATTGGGCCCCACCCTCCTGCCCTGGGGGTCAGAGCCAAAATTTATACAAGTTCTTTCCCCTTCCCCCAAGGATGAACTCTAGGACAAGTAGCGATTTATAGGATTTACCTGTATTTCCCCTATTGGGCCCCGCCCTTTCTGCCCCTAGGGGGTCAGAGGCAAAATTTATACAAGTTCTGTTCCCCTTCCCCCAAGGATGTTTGTGGCCAAATTTGGTTACAATCCATGCAAAACTCTAGGACAAGTAGCGTTTTATAGGATTTACCTCTATTTCTGCTATTGGGCCCCGCCCCTCCTGCCCCCCGGGGGTCAGAGCCAAAATTTATACAAGTTCTGTTCCCCTTCCCCCAAGGATGTTTGTGGCCAAATTTGGTTACAATCCATGCAGAACTCTAGGACAAGTAGCGTTTTATAGGATTTACCTTTATTTTCCCTATTGGGCCCCGCCCCTCCTGCCCCTGGGGGGTCAGAGCCAAAATTTATACAAGTTCTGTTCCCCTTCCCCCAAGGATGTTTGTGGCCAAATTTGGTTACAATCCATGCAGAACTCTATGACTAGTAGCGATTTAAAGGAAATGTTGACGGACGGACGGACGACGGACGACGGACGACGGACGCCGCGCCATGACATAAGCTCACCGGCCCTTCGGGCCAGGTGAGCTAAAAATTGACACACACACACACACAGACTGGATTATCATGATATATACCAATATTGTGCTGGATAGGTTCATTCAATGATTTAGACTGATTATCATCATCCTCTTCCTCTTCTTTCTCTCCCTCGTTGTTTTCATCCTCCTCTGATTCAGAGTCTGTGTTACCAAATATTGCATTAAACAAGTCCTGCTCAGGCTTCTCAGTCTGTAAGATAAGGATATACAAATGTAATATAATAACAAATAAATAAAATTTCTGTAAACGTGGAAATTTACGTGAGTGGCAAATTTACACTAATTACGCAAAGGTCGCTTGACCACAAAAATTTCCCCCACATGTAATATTTTTGAAATTTTATAATAAAATTAAATCATAAAGGATTAGTACATGTAGCAACTTCCAATTAATTTTATTTCTTAACCAAGAAATTAATTAATGACTGGTAGAGACAAATTTTAATTTTGAAAGAATGATCCATCTACCGGTATTTGGGTAACCCTATCATTTGTGCAATTTTGAATCCACACCCGATAAGGATGTTACCATTGCATTTTGAGTGCTATCCTATGCTTAGATTCAGAGAAGAAGTCATTTATATGAAAATAGTCAAATTGACCCTTTTTGCCCCACTGCTCAGGCCTCCGAGGGGTCAACTCCATCATTTGTACAATTTTGAATCCCCACCCTAAGGGGTGCTACCATTGCATTATGAGTGGTATCCCATGCTTAGTCATTGAAGAAGTTGTTTATATGAAAATAGCCAATTTGACCCCTTTTGGCCCCGTCCGTCAGGTCCCTGGGGGGTCAGCCCGACCATTTGAACAATTTTCAGTCAGTAGCCAATAAGGATGCTACCAGTCAAATTTTTATAAATTCGGGCCAGCGGTTATGAAGAAGGAGTCGATTGTTGAAAAAAGCCTAATAATATAGGCAGGTTTAGCGGATTTGATAATACGCTACTTTATCTTGTATGATGTACAATGATTTCATGTTGACATCAGAACATGAATACAATAATTACAGATTGTAGGAAAACACTTTTCTTTTGCAAACAAACAACAGATATACGGATAATAACTTGACGGGTAAATTGATAATTACACCTTCCCCGTCAAACGTTAATCTTATAATTAGAGAACAAAAAATGGCCTATCCCGCGTCCAGTTGTTCATGGGTCGCTGCACGGCAGGTATGTATAAAAGCACAGGTGACATTGGTCAGAATAAAGGGGCAATTAAAGTTAATGAATAGTACTCAGAAAGGTATACTATAATGTTATGTATTCAGATTTTACAGTCATACACCATCCATAATATTCTTAGACCTATCAAACAGTTAACAAAGGAGGCAATTAACGGATTTCAGTAATATACGCTGAGGTCATTAGATCACGAAAATAACCCCAACACATATAGTTTACAGAAGGAAATTGTGAAATTAACCTTCCGCCAACATTTTCATGTTTACAGTATATCAGAATAAATGTTATATTTAGTGAAAACTATATACTTCTTCCTCCAAGATTACGTAACAGATATATCAGGATATCCTTCACAGATACTGTGTTATTTTACAAAGGACCATTTTGATAATGACAAATGAATTGAAATTTACACAGAAGAAAATTCACATAATATTACTACATATGCACAGTACATGTAAATGAGAAGAGTGGTCTCTATAGACAAGAGGTCTTTATTCACCAGTCAAATTGGGTTTTAATTATACAGAGGTGGTCACTACAGAAAGTCTCACTGTATTTGCATTAAAATATTTCACATATTGTCACAATATGTACAGAATACATACTCATACACATAAATAATTTCTAAGGCATGATCTGTATCAATCTGTCACTAACATTCCCCAGCTGTCTATAGAGACATATGGAGTATTCCTTAAACACAGATTAACCATACCACTAACTGGTTCACACCTGTTCAGTACTTTGTGGAGTACTAGTGATGGACTCCTCTGTATCTGATGGCCTTGGTTTGGATGCTGGGGCATCCATCAAGTCACTAAACACAGATTTTAGAGGTGCACTCATTTTGGAACGATTCTTGATGTCAAAAGTCACTGGTTTGGATCCTGAAGAAGAAAAATACTTCTACTTCAATAAACTTACCAATCTTCCTCAAAGCTATTGGTTGTATTAAGCTTGAAACCTACTTAATAGTTTAAACCCATCAGTATGTAGTTTACTCTTCATGAATTAAGTTACATACGGTAGTACCTAAACCGAAACACCTTTAACTTTTTAAATATAATTGTAAAATGGGTTTGCTAATTTGTTAATACTACACTTATCATCACTTTCTGAACAAGTTCATTAAAATAAATCAAATATTTCTTTTCATAGCAAGGATTGTATGTTTCCCGACCTCATCCTAATTACTTCACGTGAGTTGACTATAACTGCGCCAGAAGGTAAGATACTGAAAAGAATCTTACACAGTAAATCTGTTTGTTGTAACCTCATCAATATAGATTTTCTTAAGTTTTAAAACACTTCCCAAGGTAATTGGCCATTCAGTTGACAACTTTACTGGTCATGGATTTTTTTGAAATTTTGAGAATAGGTTTCTTAAATAATGTTCTAATGACTTACTTTATATTTTTGGTGTACAAGAACCAGAAGTAGGTGAACTGTTAAGACTATGTTTAGCTGCAAATCGTCTATAGAAGTACCCTATCTTTTAGGGTTTAAGATTATATATTTTTTTCTTAGTGTGCGAAATATAAACATTTCAGTGCCTAATATTATCAGAAAATCATTCCAATACTGAAAACATATCCTTTTAATAGAAATATAATAGATTGCACCATGTAATTTATCATAACATTAGCGATATAAGTATATATTATTTTTCTTGAAAAAACTACCCCACAGTAATTTCAATTTAAGATTACAACTTTACTGGTCATGGATTTTTTTGAAATTTTGGATAGCTTTCTAACATTATGTGCTAAAGGTACTAAATCTCTTTGGTGTACAAGAACTGGAAGCGGGTGTACCATTTTGGTGAAAATTTGATATTGCTAAAAATTGACCCCCAAATTTGGCTATGTTTTAGTTTCAAGAACCTGTAAATAATTATTTCAATTTTTTAAGTTACATATGTTCAATCACATTTTGCGTGAATGTATACTTTTGAAAACATAATATCGGTTTTCAAAATTGAACATTAATTTGATATAGTTTTGGACCTAAAAGGGAACCCTGGTGTACACCTCGGGATGGCAACATTAAACCATCCCTGGGGCCTTTTGAATTTTTTAAAGGTATCTTACAGGTTCTCTGCCATAGTACCACAAAATGCACCTGGGTTTTGTTAAATCGATTCTTGGGCAAAATTCAATGGTAGGTGTAACAGGTCCTTTTCTGCCTCACTCGATGAGTTATAACTGGTATTCATCAAGAAACAAGGAATATCCTCTTTATGTCCCAGATTATTTGGCTTTGCCTCAGTATAAGGGAGATAATTTGAATATTTGTTCATGTTTACACTAAACTTTTCTTTTACATATTACATATATTCCTGTTTTACCCCGAAATTATAAAAAGCAAATGAAGTCAGGAAATAATAAATTGAATACAGTTTGGAACTGAGTAGCTGAAAAAAGTTCAATATTGTAAAGTGACGAAGTGCTATAGTTATATAAAGTACAACATACTTATTTAATATGTACCTAAACATAATAGTACCAGGTATGGCATACTATACAGATTCAGGTAATCCTACCTGTAGGACAGTCCGGTGCTGGTAAAGCCTTCATCTCCTCCGAGTTAGGAGACGCTGTCGGTTCATTAGAGAAGTTGAGGAAATTAAACACAGAGTATTTCTCCCTCTTCACTGTAGGTAACCCTACAACCGAGGATCTGTAGCAAAAGAACAAAATATCATTTACAAGGTCGAAATCTCATGTCATAAATCTGATTAATTCATTAGTGGATCATAAAGTTGTTAAAAAATACTTATGAGTTATGGCTGCTGTAACAGGAGAGAGAGAGAAGTGTTCCTTTTCCATAAATTAAATTCATGACATTCAGCAAATTGACAGCCTCATGTTGAAATATACTTATAACAGAGGTCGTACCCAGCATAGGGATTGGGCACGTTGAACCTCCAGCATAACAGTTTGTGTGGATGCCATTCAAACTCTTCATGTGTCAGCTGACCATACATCTTCATCTCTGCTGCCTTCATCTGGTCAGTCTTGTCTCCCTGGTAATGAAAGGTCAAAATCAAGTATATATCAAATATTGGGAAAATGTCAGTTGTTTGGAGTGCTCCAAATCACATAGAATATTGATCAGTTTGTGTTACCAGATACACACAAATAATAACTGTGGTCAAATTTAATAAGTCTGTAGTGTATTTCAATCATACAGCTAAAAGAGCTTCATGATTACTAATTTTGAGACAAGAGTTTCATGAAAAATTCAAATTGAAGTTTTGACTTTTAAACTTTAAGCTCTATTATGTAATGTGTTAATTTTTGATTATGACCTTGACACAATAATTTACTGACCCCTTCATCCCTGGGAATGTCCACAGTGTCGGTGCCATCGTCATACTTTGCTGATGTGAAACGTGACGCCATCATTCCTGGAAGAGGTTTGTACAGCTTGGAGGCCCGAATGAATTCTTCCTTTTCATGACCTCGATCCCATTCTGTCATGTGACCACTTATCACCTCCTCATATGCATCTATCATTCAAAGAAAGGACTGGTAAAGCCTAAATTGCTTTATATTGTATTATGGTTCAGAGTTAAAGTAACAATATAGTATTCAGTTTCCATGTTTTCAAAAAGAACTACATGTAGATGATTTTGACAACACGACTTAATTTATAACAGTACCAAAAGTATCAAAGTTTACCTAACCATTTAGCTGTCAGAGAAAACTTTCACAAAACACATCTAAATACAGTAAAACCCCTATAACTTGAACTGCAGGGGACCAGGTCAATAGTTCTGACCACCAGTGATACATCTGACCACCAGTGTGATACATCTGTACCACCAGTGATACATCTGGTCACCAGTGATACATCTGACCACCAGTGATACATCTCACCAGTGATACATCTGACCACATCTGACCACCAGTGATACATCTGACCACCAGTGATACATCTGGACCACCAGTGATTGACCACCAGTGATACATCTGACCACCAGTGATACATCTGACCACCAGTGATACATCTGACCACCAGTGATACATCTGACCACCAGTGATACATCTGACTCACCAGTGATACATCTGACCACCAGTGATACATCTGGTCACCAGTGATACATCTGACCACCAGTGATACATCTGACCACCAGTGATACATCTGATACCACCAGTGATACATCTGGTCACCAGTGATACATCTGGTAACCAGTGATACATCTGACCACCAGTGATACATCTGACCACCAGTGATACATCTGGTCACCAGTGATACATCTGGTCACCAGTGATACATCTGACCACCAGTGATACATCTGACCACCAGTGATACATCTGACCACCAGTGATACATCTGACCACCAGTGATACATCTGACCACCAGTGATACATCTGACCACCTGACCACCAGTGATACATCTGACCACCAGTGATACATCTGACCACCAGTGATACATCTGACCACCAGTGATACATCTGGTCACCAGTGATACATCTGACCACCAGTGATACATCTGGTCACCAGTGATACATCTGACCACCAGTGATACATCTGACCACCAGTGATACATCTGGTCACCAGTGATACATCTGCCACCAGTGATACATCTGACCACCAGTGATACATCTGACCACCTCTGATACATGACCACCAGTGATACATCTGACCACCAGTGATACATCTGACCACCAGTGATACATCTGACCACCAGTGATACATCTGACCACCAGTGATACATCTGACCACCAGTGATACATCTGACCACCAGTGATACATCTGACCACCAGTGATACATCTGACCACCAGTGATACATCTGACCACCAGTGATACATCTGACCACCAGTGATACATCTGACCACCAGTGATACATCTGGTCACCAGTGATACATCTGGTCACCAGTGATACATCTGACCACCAGTGATACATCTGACCACCAGTGATACATCTGACCACCAGTGATACATCTGACCACCAGTGATACATCTGACCACCAGTGATACATCTGACCACCAGTGATACATCTGGGTAACCAGTGATACATCTGACCACCAGTGATACATCTGGTCACCAGTGATACATCTGACCACCAGTGATACATCTGACCACCAGTGATACATCTGACCACCAGTGATACATCTGACCACCAGTGATACATCTGGTCACCAGTGATACATCTGACCACCAGTGATACATCTGACCACCAGTGATACATCTGACCACCAGTGATACATCTGACCACCAGTGATACATCTGACCACCAGTGATACATCTGACCACCAGTGATACATCTGGTCACCAGTGATACATCTGACCACCAGTGATACATCTGACCACCAGTGATACATCTGACCACCAGTGATACATCTGACCACCAGTGATACATCTGACCACCAGTGATACATCTGACCACCAGTGATACATCTGACCACCAGTGATACATCTGACCACCAGTGATACATCTGACCACCAGTGATACATCTGGTCACCAGTGATACATCTGGTAACCAGTGATACATCTGACCACCAGTGATACATCTGACCACCAGTGATACATCTGACCACCAGTGATACATCTGACCACCAGTGATACATCTGACCACCAGTGATACATCTGACCACCAGTGATACATCTGACCACCTCTGACCACCAGTGATACATCTCTGGTCACCAGTGATACATCTACCACCACCAGTGATACATCTGACCACCAGTGATACATCTGACCACCAGTGATACACCAGTGATACATCTGACCACCAGTGATACATCTGACCACCAGTGATACATCTGACCACCAGTGATACATCTGACCACCAGTGATACATCTGACCACCATGTACATCTGACCACCCATTATCCATCTTACCACCATGATACCTCTGTCACCATGAACATGACAACCATGATACATCTTTCAACCAGTATACATCTGTCACCATGTTACTCTGACCACCATGATACATTGACCCCATATACATCTGACCACCAGTGATACAAATACCACCATGAATACCCTGTCACCATGATACAATGACCACCATATCTCCTACCACCATGATAACATGACCTACCATGATACGTCACCACCAGTGATACAATTTTGACCACCATATACATCGACCACCATTACTAGACTACCAGTGATACCTCTGACCACCAGAGATACCTCGGGTCTCGCATTGGATAGCATCTGGTCTCTATTTATATGGCTGAACCACCATTTATACATCGTCACCCACCAATGAATACTTCTGGTCACCAGTGATATATTCAATCACCAGTGATACAATCTGTCCACCAGTGATATATATGATCACCAGTGGATATATCTGACACGCACTGCCGGTAAGTACAGCTGACCACCAGTGATACTCCTGATCTACCAGTGATACATCCTGTCACCCAGTATACATCTGGTCTCCAGTGATACATCTGTCCAACAGTATATACAACTGGTCCCACCTAATACGTCTTACCTACCGTGATACATCTGACCACTGCAGTGATACATCTGTCCACGCAGTGATCAAGTCTGACCACCAATGATATATTCTGAACAACCAGTGGATTACATCATACCGACCAGAGATACATCCGGTCCACCAGAGATAGCAGCTGGTAAACGATTAGACACATCTTACCACACAGGATACATCTGCTGGGTAACAAGCCAGTGAAAAAGCTTGTCCACAGTGATCCATTTGGCCACCTTGATACATCTGACCACCAGTGATACATCTGGTCAACCATTGATATTATTCTGGTCACTAAGTGATACATCTGGTCCAACGCATGATATATCTGGTCACCAGTGATAGCATCTTACCACCCGTGATACACATACCAACCAGTGATGACATCTGGTCACCAGTGATATCTGTCACATATATTCAGTCACCAGTGGATACATCTGACAACCAGTGATTTACATCTGACCACCATGATATATCTGGTCTCCAGTGATACCCCTGTGTAACTTTTTTTGTTTCTGGTGACCCTCAGTGATCCATCTGACCACCATTGATTCATCTGACCAACAGTGATACATCCTGTCACCAGTGATACATCTTACACACCATTGATACATCTGCGGTAACAAAGCCAGTAATATATCCTACCACACAGTATTACATCTGTCGGAAAAGCCCATGATTTAGCTTACCACCATTTATATCATCTGACCACCCATGATACATCTGCTGGTAACAAGCCAGTGATATATCTGGTCCATCATATATACTGATCACCCAAGATCCACTGACCACATACTCGACCGCCAGTGATAATACTGACCACCAGGTGAATACATACTGACCATCAGTGATACATCTGTCACAACCATATAACATCTTACCACCAGTGATACATGTGACTACCACATGTTTCATCTGACCACCAGTGCTACATCTGGTCACCAGTGATACATCTGGTCAACTAGTGATACATTTGTTCACCCAGTGATTACATCTGACCAACCAGTGATACATCAGGTCACCAGTGATACATCATATACATCGCACCAGTTGATACATGTGAACTACCAGTGAGATAACATCTGACCACCATGGATACATTTTGGTCACCAGTGATACCATCTGGCCACTAGTGCTCCATCTGGTCAACCAGTGATACACAGACCACCAGTGATACTTCTGGTCACGCATTGATACATCTGACCACCAGTGATACTTCTGGTCACCAGTGATACATCTGACCACCATTGATACATCTGAACCACACAGTTGAATACATCTGGGTCACCAGATATTCATTCTGTCCACTAGTGATTACATTCTGTTCTCACAGTGTACATCTAACCACCATATACATCTGGTCTCAATTAATCCATCTGACGCACTAGTGATACATTCTAGGTTAACCCATCTATACATCTCACCAACAGTGATATATCTGACCACTATGATACATATACCACCAGTGATAATTAAGACAACTCCAGTGATACATCTGACCACGCAGTGGAAATATCTTAACACCATTGATACATCTGATCACCAGTGATACATCTGATCACCATGTGATACAGTCTGGTCACCATTGATACATCTTACCCACAAGTGATACATCTGACCACCCAGTAATACATACCTTCACAATGCTCCGTTTGAACAACATGATATATCTGACCACCAGTGATACATCTGGTCACCAGTGATATAGCTTTTCAATATGATTCATCTGGTCACACCCGTGATATGCCTGTCCACAATGATACAATCCTGGTCACAATATACATCTGATCCACCAGTGATACATCTGTCCCACCGATAGAAACATCTGACCTACATGAAATAATATCTGGTCACCATGAAACATCTGAACCACCAGTGATACATCTGACCACTTATTGTCAGACATCGACCACCATTGATACATCTGACCACCAGTGATACTTCTTCCCCCAGTGATACATATAACAACCAGTAATATAGTCAGTCCACAAGTGATACGTCCTGACCACCATTGATATCAACCTGACCACTAGTAATACAATATCGGTCACCATATATGTCGTCTACAGTTGAAACAGTAACAATATACATCCTGACCGACCCAGTGATAAATATAACCACCAGTGATACAACTTAACACCATTGATATCTCACTATATACATCTCACCACATGATATGTCTGGTCACCAGTTGATATATCTGACACCATATTACGTCTGACCACCATAATACATCTACCACCAGTGATACATCTGGTCACTAGTAATCATCTGTCACCATGATATATCTACCCACGCAGTGATAACATCTGAACACCATTTATATCTCTGACCACCATTGATACATCTGACGCACCATAAAATAACATCTGGGTCACCGAGTATACATCTACGCCACCAGTGATACAATCTGACCACCAGTGATATGCATCTAGCGCGACCAGTGGATACATCAGACACCATAAACATCTGATCACCATCAGATACATCTGAACCACACAGTGATACATCTGACCACCATTGATACATCTTACCACATGATAGTGATGACATCCTGGTTTCACCATGATACATCGAACACCAGTTGATACATCTGACCACCAGTGATACATCTGTCCACCGAGTGATACGTCTTGACCACCATGATACATCTACCACCAGAGATACATCTACCACCAGTGAATACATCTGGTCCACCATGATACATCAACTGTCCACCAGTGATACATCGGACACTCAGTGATAACATCTGGTCCCCCAGTGATACATCTGACCACCCAGTGATACATCTGGGTAACACCAGTAATACATCTGACCACCATTGATACATCTGCTCAACCAATGATATATCGGACCACCAGTGATACATCTGACCACCATGATTACTTCTGCACAGAACCATACTGCCACCAGTGATATATCTGGTAACACAATGATACATCTCACCACCACCACGATGAATACATCTGTCACCAATGATATTCCTACCACTCATGATACTATGGTCACCATTGATACATCTGGTCACCAGTGATACATCTGTCACCAGTGATACATCTGTAACCACCAGTGATTACATACTGACCACCAGTGATACATCGGACCACCTGATAATACATCTTGTCACCATGATACATCTTTCCACCACCAGTGATCCATCTGACCACACCCTGATAACATCCTGTCACCATAAGACATACAACTGTATACACCAGTGATATATACATCTGTCCACCATGATACATCGGTCCACCAGTGATACATCTGTTAACCAATTGACTGAAACATCTATGACCACCATGGACCCTTCACATCTACCATACCAGATGATACAATCTACCACCATATACATTTGACACCATGATACATCTGAACCACCATGACTATTTGACGCACCATAAATTCTGTCACCAGTGATACAAGAGTCCACTGAACCTCTGGTCACTCATGATACCTCTCACCATATACATCTGTCCATTGATAAATCGTGCCACCATATACGTCTGATCACCATATATACTTCATCATGATAGACCAAGTGGATACCTATGAAGACCACCAGTGATACTGCTGACCACCAGTGATAATCTGGTCACCATATTCACATCTGACCACCATGATACAACATCTGGTAACAACCATTGATTACATGCTGACGTCACCGAGTGATACATCTGTTCACCATATACCAGTGATATTGATCTGTCTCTATTTACTTCTACATCTGGCCGACCATTAATACGAAGCTGACCCTACAGTGATCTAACCTGACCACCACATGATACATCTGACCACCAGTGATACATCTGACCACCATTGATACATCTGACCACCATGTTTTTACTTCTGACAACCAGCTGACACATCTTACCACCATGATACCTCGTGTCACCATTGATACGTCTGGTAAACCATGATACATCTGGTCACCAGATGATCGTCACACTGGTATACCAACCCATATATACTTGCCTGGTAACACCATGATGACATCCTGGTCCACCAGTGATACATTCTGAACCACCATGATACATCTGACCACCAGTGATACATCGGACCCACCATGATACGTCCTGACCATTACCACCTTGATACAATCTGGTCACCATTGATATATCCTGACCACCATGATACATCTGACCACCATATATACATCGCTTACCACCAGATGATACCTCTCACCACAGTGATTCACAGCCTCACCCCCCAGTGAAAACATCAGTATCCATCTCACTGTGGATACAGCTGACCACCAGTAAGATACATCTACGAAACCAGTGATACATCGTGTCCTAAACTAACATTGCTACATCTGGTCACCATGATAACAAATCCGGTCACAATGATACATCTTGACCACCAGTGATCATATGTCTCTGAACCAACCAACTGTCAGCTTTGCTCCAGTGACACCGCTCCATCCTGTCACCTCTACTTCACCAATGCTATGGTACATGTGGGTCACCAGTGATTTACAACTTAACCACCGTGATACCATCTACTACCAGTGATCCATCTGACCACCAAGTGAATACATCTATCCACCATATACATCTGGTCACCATGGATATATCTGCGGTAACACCATGAATATATCTGGGTGTCCCCAGTTGATACATTCTACCAACGATATACACTGTCACCAAGTGATACATCTGAACCACCATGATGATCTACAACGCAATCTGACCTCCAAAGCTGATACTTTATCTGACCACAATTGATTAACATCTGGTCACCATGATCCCTCTGTTTTCTTCCATCAGTGATAACATTCTGAGCCATCCGAGTGATACATCTTAATCAAACTATACCTTATGAGATCAACGAGTAGCTTTGCTGGGTCAACCATGATACAGTCTGACCACCATGACTACATCTGCTGTCTGCAGCTGGACCACTAGTCACCCACCAGTGATAAGCAACGTGACCACCCTCATTGATACATGATATCTGGTAACACCCAGTGATATAACAACATCTGAAACGCCGGTTCTACCAAGTGAATTACATTCTGGACCACCAGTTATGACATCTACCACCAGTGAGAGTATCTGCTCCCGACCAGCTTCTATACGTATACATCTGGTCACCAGTGATACATTCTGTCTAACGTGATCATCTGTCCACCAAGATTACATCTGGTCAACAGTTGATTGATACATCTGACCACCATGTTGCAGTGACGACTATATACATCGTGACCAGTTGATACATCTTCAACCAGTGATACTTCGGCCACTATAGATACCTGCTGTCCACTCATGATTCTTATGTCCCACCAGGGATACTTCTGTCACCGAAGATGAGCCACCATGATTAGTTCAGTCCGCACCAGTGATACGTCCTGACCCCCATAGAGCTGTCCACTATTGAGTACAATACGACAAGTACCACCACCATGATAGATCTGGTCACAGTTATCCGATTCTGACCACCAGTGGATACAGAATGAGACACCATATACGATCTGACCACCTTGATATATCTGGCACTAGTTAAATCTGTCCACCATATACACAGTTGTCACCGATGATAACATCTTCGACCAATGGTGATATATGCTGACAACCATTATACATCTAACCATCAGTGAACATCTGACCACCATGTGTGATACATCTGACCAGTTAAGTATCTTCACCATGAACAACAGACCACCAGTTGATACTTACATCTGGTCACCAGTGATACATCTGACCACCCAGTGATACATCTAGCCACCATGATACATTTGTTCACCAGTGATACATCTGAGAACCAAAACAGTGAATATATCTGACTCACCAGTGACTACCTCTGACCACCCCCATGAGTGGATACATCTGACCAACGCTGTGTGTGATAATCTGGACCACCATGAGGACCAACAGTGATACATCTGTCACTGGTGATACATCTGACCACCAATGATACATCCTGGTAACCAAGTGATACATCGTGTGGTAACACCATGATAGTATCTGGTCACCAGTGATACGATCTGCACCGTGATACAGCTGACCACCAGATGTATTCTGTCAGCCACTGTAATTACATCTGTCCACCATTATACTTCTGACCTCCAGTAATATAATGCTTAACTAGTAAATTATATCTTGTCAGCCAGTGATGATTCTGGCCACCCAGTAATGATAGCAGGTCACAATGATACAACCGGAACACGCCGTTATACATCTGTCCACTCAGTGAGACATTCTGTCCACCATGGATACATCTGTAACTATAACATCTCTTCACCAGTGATACATCTTCACCAGTGATACATCTGGTACTACACATGATATATCTGAACACCAGGATCTGATACATCACTGTAACATCCGTGGATATTTCTGTCCGGCCAGTGAATCATCGTTGAACAACCGGTGATACATTTTGTCAACATTGATAACCATCTGCTACAGATATCCATCAGAAGTCACCATGATATATCTAACCACCAGTGATTCATCTTACCACACAGGGGTACAGCGAACCACCATTGATACATCTGTCCACTCAGTGATACATCTGTCACCGCATGAAACAATCACCCACCATGATACATTCTGACACACCATGATAGTATCTGACCACCAGTGAGACTCTGGGACATTCCATGAGTACAGCTGGCACTAGTAATACAGCTGTCACCAGTGTTGCAATCTAGGTCAACAGTGATATTGTCTGTCCACGCAGTGAGACATCTGTAATCGCATCATGATATACTTCACATTATCCTTCTACCAAGCCAAGGATTGATCTGTCACCTGTGATATCTTCTGTCACCAGAGATACCATCTGTCACTAGATTCTCATCTTTCTACCAGTTATAGTCCTGACCTCCATGATATATCTTCACCAATGATAGCATCTACCACCAGTGATACATCGGCTGTAACATGCCATGGAATTTCTAACCATCCATTGATACACTCTATAAACACCCATAATTACTACCACCTGTGATTACTATCTTACCACCATGAGTCCATCGACTGTATCAACCAGTGAACCTCATCTGACACCAGTGTACTGGATCTCCACCCAGTGATACATCTGGTCTGCGACAACAGAGTCAGCTGATTCACAGTTTATAGCGTCTGTCCACCATTGGATTACATTTAGACGCACACATTGATACATCTGTCCACCAGTGATAACAAGGCTATCTGACCACCATTGATACATCTGGTCACCAGTGAACATCATCTGACAACACCATAATACATCTGGTCACCAGTGAATTCACCATCTGGACCACCAGTGATAACATTCTGACCAACCATGATACATCTGCATGGTAGCATGAACACCAGTGATACATCTGACATCACCAATGATACATCTGGTCACCAGTGATACATCTGTTCCACCATTGATACATCTGGTCCACCAGTGGATACATCTGGTCCACCAGTGATGACATCTGGTCACCATGATACATCTGAACAAGCCAGTGATATCATCTGACCAACACAGTGGATACATCTGCTGGTACCACCAGTGATATATCTGACCACCTGTGATACATCTGACCACCCCATTGATACATCTCTGACCACCAGTGATATATCTGAAATCTGATACATCTTCACCTGTATACATCTGGCCACCGGTGATCACATCATGATCCATATCCAGTGATACCATCCAGACCACCATTGATACATCTGACCACCAGTGATACATCTGTCACCATGATACATCTGGATCACCATGATACAATGCTGACTCACCAGTGATACATCTGACCACCAGTGATAAATCTTGTCCACGCATGTGATACATCTGGTCACCCATGAATGCATCTGACCCATCCATTGATACATCTACCACCAGTGATACATCTGGTCACCAGTGAAACGTCTGGTCACCAGTGATACATCTGACCACCAGTGGATACATCTGACCAACCAGTAATACGTCTTAACCAACAAGTGATACATCTGACCACCAGTGATACATCTGAATCACCAGTGATACATCTGACCACCATTGATACATCTGGTCACCAGTGGATACGTCTGCACATCACCAACAGTAATTACATCTGGTAACCAGTAATAACCATCTGACCTACAGTGATACATCTGCTGGTACCAAGACCAGTGATAACATCTGATACACCAGTTGATACATCTGGCTAATCTGACCACCATCAGTGATATACATCTGACGCAACCAGCTGATACATCTGACACCATTGATACATCTGACCACCATGATACATCTGTACCACCAGTGATACATCTGGTCACTCAGTGGATACATCTGCTGGTAAACACCAGTGATACATCTGACCACCATGATACAAGTCTTGTCACCATGATACATCTGACCACTACAGTGATACATCTGACCACCAGTGATACATCTGCTCACCAGTGATACATCTTACCACCAGTGATACATCTGACCACCAGTGATACATCTGACCACCCCCATGATACATTTAACCACAACCTAGTGATACATCTGGTACCACACATTGATACATCTGACCACCAATCAGTGATACATCTGACCACGCAGTGATCAACATCTGAACACCATTGATACATCTGACCCACCAGTGATACAATCTGGTCACCAGTGGATACAACTGCACTAAAAACTTCAGCCATTGATAACATCTGGTCACACCAGTGATGAACATCATGACCACCAGTGATTCATACATCTGACCAAACAGTGATACATCTGACCACCAGTGATACATCTGACCCACCAGTGATACATCTGGACCACCCAGTGATTTCAGTCACCAAGTGATAACATCTTTGAACCAGTGATAACACGTGACCACCATATACACTCTTACCACCAGAGTTAATACATCTTATACCTCAGTGATACATTCTGTGTCACCAGTGATACATCTTACCACCAGTGAAACATCTGACCACTCAGTGATACATCTGACCAACCAGAGAAACATCTGGACACCAGATGGATTACCATCTTGGTCACCTCAACAGCCAAAGATCTTCACCAGTGAGCACAATCTGGTCACCAGTGATATGATCTGTCACCATTTATATATCTGGAAACCAAGTGGATACATCTGCTGGTAAAAGCCAGTGATATATCTGGTCACCAGTGATACATCTGGTAACCAGTGATACATCTGGTCACCAGTGATACATCTGACCACCAGTGATACATCTGGTCACCAGTGATACATCTGACCACCAGTGATACATCTGCTGGTAACAAGCCAGTGATATATCTGACCACCAGTGATACATCTGCTGGTAACAAGCCAGTGATATATCTGACCACCAGTGATACATCTGACCACCAGTGATACATCTGCTGGTAACAAGCCAGTGATATATCTGGTCACCAGTGATACATCTGGCCACCGGTGATACATCTGACCGCCAGTGATACATCTGACCACCAGTGATACATCTGACCACCAGTGATACATCTGACCACCAGTGATACATCTGACCACCAGTGATACATCTGACCACCAGTGATACATCTGACCACCAGTGATACATCTGTCCACCACCAGTGATACATCTGGACCACCCACATCTGTGATATATCTGGTCACCAGTGATACATCTGGTCACCAGTGATACATCTGACCACCAGTGATACATCTGACCACCAGTGATACATCTGACCACCAGTGATACATCTGCTGGTCACCAGTGATACATCTGACCACCAGTGATACATCTGGTCACCAGTGATACATCTGACCACCAGTGATACATCTGGTCACCAGTGATACATCTGACCACCAGTGATACATCTGACCACCAGTGATACATCTGACCACCAGTGATACATCTGGTCACCAGTGATACATCTGACCACCAGTGATACATCTGGTCACCAGTGATACATCTGGTCACCAGTGATACATCTGACCACCAGTGATACATCTGGTCACCAGTGATACATCTGGTCACCAGTGATACATCTGACCACCAGTGATACATCTGACCACCAGTGATACATCTGACCACCAGTGATACATCTGACCACCAGTGATACATCTGACCACCAGTGATACATCTGACCACCAGTGATACATCTGACCACCAGTGATACATCTGACCACCAGTGATACATCTGACCACCAGTGATACATCTGACCACCAGTGATACATCTGACCACCAGTGATACATCTGACCACCAGTGATACATCTGGCACCAGTGATACATCTGGTCACCAGTGATACATCTGACCACCAGTGATACATCTGACCACCAGTGATACATCTGACCACCAGTGATACATCTGACCACCAGTGATACATCTGACCACCAGTGATACATCTGACCACCAGTGATACATCTGACCACCAGTGATACATCTGACCACCAGTGATACATCTGACCACCAGTGATACATCTGACCACCAGTGATACATCTGACCACCAGTGATACATCTGGTCACCAGTGATACATCTGACCACCAGTGATACATCTGACCACCAGTGATACATCTGACCACCAGTGATACATCTGACCACCAGTGATACATCTGACCACCAGTGATACATCTGACCACCAGTGATACATCTGACCACCAGTGATACATCTGACCACCAGTGATACATCTGACCACCAGTGATACATCTGACCACCAGTGATACATCTGGTCACCAGTGATACATCTGACCACCAGTGATACATCTGACCACCAGTGATACATCTGGTCACCAGTGATACATCTGGTCACCAGTGATACATCTGGTCACCAGTGATACATCTGACCACCAGTGATACATCTGACCACCAGTGATACATCTGGTCACCAGTGATACATCTGACCACCAGTGATACATCTGGTCACCAGTGATACATCTGACCACCAGTGATACATCTGACCACCAGTGATACATCTGGTCACCAGTGATACATCTGACCACCAGTGATACATCTGCTGGTAACACCAGTGATACATCTGGTCACCAGTGATACATCTGGTCACCAGTGATACATCTGACCACCAGTGATACATCTGACCACCAGTGATACATCTGACCACCAGTGATACATCTGACCACCAGTGATACATCTGACCACCAGTGATACATCTGGTCACCAGTGATACATCTGACCACCAGTGATACATCTGACCACCAGTGATACATCTGACCACCAGTGATACATCTGACCACCAGTGATACATCTGCTGGTAACAAGCCAGTGATATATCTGACCACCAGTGATACATCTGCTGGTACCACCAGTGATACATCTGACCACCAGTGATACACCAGTGATACATCTGGTGACCACCAGTGATACATCTGACCACAGTGATACATCATGACCACCAGTGATACATCTGGTCACCAGTGATACATCTGACCACCAGTGATACATCTGACCACCAGTGATACATCTGACCACCAGTGATACATCTGACCACCAGTGATACATCTGACCACCAGTGATACATCTGACCACCAGTGATACATCTGGTCACCAGTGATACATCTGGTCATGGTCACCAGTGATACATCTGGTCACCAGTGATACATCTGACCACCAGTGATACATCTGGTCACCAGTGATACATCTGACCACCAGTGATACATCTGACCACCAGTGATACATCTGACCACCAGTGATACATCTGACCACCAGTGATACATCTGACCACCAGTGATACATCTGACCACCAGTCACCAGTGATAAAATCTGACCACCAGTGATAACATCTGACCACCAGTGATACATCTGACCACCGTGTGATACATCTCGACCACCAGTGATACATCTGGGACACCAGTGTTACCATCTGGTCATCAGTGATCACCAGTGATACATCTGACCACCAGTGATACATCTGGTACTCACCAGTTTGATACGTCTGACCACCAGTGATACATCTCTGACCACCAGTGATACATCTGACCACCAGTGATACATCTGACCACCAGTGATACATCTGACCACCAGTGATACATCTGACCACCAGTGATACATCTGACCACCAGTGATACATCTGACCACCAGTGATACATCTGGTCACCAGTGATACATCTGACCACCAGTGATACATCTGACCACCAGTGATACATCTGACCACCAGTGATACATCTGACCACCAGTGATACATCTGACCACCAGTGATACATCTGACCACCAGTGATACATCTGACCACCAGTGATACATCTGACCACCAGTGATACATCTGACCACCAGTGATACATCTGGTAACCAGTGATACATCTGACCACCAGTGATACATCTGGTCACCAGTGATACATCTGACCACCAGTGATACATCTGACCACCAGTGATACATCTGACCACCAGTGATACATCTGATCACCAGTGATACATCTGACCACCAGTGATACATCTGGTCACCAGTGATACATCTGACCACCAGTGATACATCTGACCACCAGTGATGGTGGGTCAGATGTATCACTGGTGGTCAGATGGTATCACTGGTGGTCACCAGATGTATCACTGGTGGTCAGATGTATCACTGGTGGTCAGATGTTATCACTGGTGGTCAGATGTATCACTGGTGGTCAGATGTATCACTGGTGGTCAGATGTATCACTGGTGGTCAGATGTATCACTGGTGACCAGATGTATCACTGGTGGTCAGATGTATCACTGGTGGTCAGATGTATCACTGGTGGTCAGATGTATCACTGGTGACCAGATGTATCACTGGTGGTCAGATGTATCACTGGTGGTCAGATGTATCACTGGTGGTCAGATGTATCACTGGTGGTCAGATGTATCACTGGTGGTCAGATGTATCACTGGTGACCAGATGTATCACTGGTGGTCAGATGTATCACTGGTGGTCAGATGTATCACTGGTGGTCAGATGTATCACTGGTGACCAGATGTATCACTGGTGGTCAGATGTATCACTGGTGGTCAGATGTATCACTGGTGGTCAGATGTATCACTGGTGACCAGATGTATCACTGGTGGTCAGATGTATCACTGGTGACCAGATGTATCACTGGTGGTCAGATGTATCACTGGTGGTCAGACGTATCACTGGTGACCAGATGTATCACTGGTGGTCAGATGTATCACTGGTGGTCAGATGTATCACTGGTGGTCAGATGTATCACTGGTGGTCAGATGTATCACTGGTGGTCAGATGTATCACTGGTGACCAGATGTATCACTGGTGGTCAGATGTATCACTGGTGACCAGATGTATCACTGGTGACCAGATATATCACTGGTGGTCAGATATATCACTGGTGACCAGATGTATCACTGGTGGTCAGATGTATCACTGGTGGTCAGATGTATCACTGGTGGTCAGATGTATCACTGGTGGTCAGATGTATCACTGGTGGTCAGATGTATCACTGGTTACCAGATGTATCACTGGTGGTCAGATGTATCACTGGTGACCAGATGTATCACTGGTGGTCAGATGTATCACTGGTGACCAGATGTATCACTGGTGGTCAGATGTATCACTGGTGACCAGATGTATCACTGGTGGTCAGATGTATCACTGGTGGTCAGATGTATCACTGGTGGTCAGATGTATCACTGGTGGTCAGATGTATCACTGGTGGTCAGATGTATCACTGGTGACCAGATGTATCACTGGTGACCAGATGTATCACTGGTGGTCAGACGTATCACTGGTGGTCAGATGTATCACTGGTGGTCAGATGTATCACTGGTGGTCAGATGTATCACTGGTGGTCAGATGTATCACTGGTGGTCAGATGTATCACTGGTGGTCAGATGTATCACTGGTGGCCAGATGTATCACTGGTGACCAGATGTATCACTGGTGGTCAGATGTATCACTGGTGGTCAGATGTATCACTGGTGGTCAGATGTATCACTGGTGGTCAGATGTATCACTGGTGGTCAGATGTATCACTGGTGGTCAGATGTATCACTGGTGGTCAGATGTATCACTGGTGACCAGATGTATCACTGGTGGTCAGATATATCACTGGCTTGTTACCAGCAGATGGATCACTAGTGGCCAGAAATATCACTGGTGACCAGATGTATCACTGGTGGTCAGACGTATCACTGGTCACCAGATGTATCACTGGTGGTCAGATGTATCACTGGTGGTCAGATGGATCACTAGTGGCCAGATGTATCACTGGTGACCAGATGTATCACTGGTGGTCAGATGTATCACTGGTGGTCAGATGTATCACTGGTGACCAGATGTATCACTGGTGGTCAGATGTATCACTGGTGGTCAGATGTATCACTGGTGACCAGATGTATCACTGGTGGTCAGATGTATCACTGGTGACCAGATGTATCACTGGTGGTCAGATGTATCACTGGTGGTCAGATGTATCACTGGTGGTCAGATGTATCACTGGTGGTCAGATGTATCACTGGTGGTCAGATGTATCACTGGTGGTCAGATGTATCACTGGTGGTCAGATGTATCACTGGTGACCAGATGTATCACTGGTGGTCAGATGTATCACTGGTGACCAGATGTATCACTGGTGGTCAGATGTATCACTGGTGACCAGATGTATCACTGGTGGTCAGATGTATCACTGGTGACCAGATGTATCACTGGTGGTCAGATGTATCACTGGTGGTCAGATGTATCACTGGTGACCAGATGTATCACTGGTGGTCAGATGTATCAACTGGTGGTCAGATGTATCACTGGTGGTCAGATGATGTATCACTGGTGGTCCAGATGTATCACTGGTGGTCAGATGTATCACTGGTGGTCAGATGTATCACTGGTGGTCAGATGTATCACTGGTGGTCAGATGTATCACTGGTGACCAGATATATCACTGGTGGTCAGATGTATCACTGGTGACCAGATGTATCACTGGTGACCAGATATATCACTGGTGACCAGATGTATCACTGGTGGTCAGATGTATCACTGGTGGTCAGATGTATCACTGGTGGTCAGATGTATCACTGGTGGTCAGATGTATCACTGGTGGTCAGATGTATCACTGGTGGTCAGATGTATCACTGGTGGTCAGATGTATCACTGGTGGTCAGATGTATCACTGGTGGTCAGATGTATCACTGGTGGTCAGATGTATCACTGGTGGTCAGATGTATCACTGGTGGTCAGATGTATCACTGGTGGTCAGATGTATCACTGGTGGTCAGATGTATCACTGGTGGTCAGATGTATCACTGGTGACCAGATGTATCACTGGTGACCAGATGTATCACTGGTGGTCAGATGTATCACTGGTGACCAGATGTATCACTGGTGGTCAGATGTATCACTGGTGGTCAGATGTATCACTGGTGACCAGATGTATCACTGGTGATGTATCACTGTATCACTGGTGGTGGTCAGATGTATCACTGGTGACCAGATGTATCACTGGTGGTCAGATGTATCACTGGTGGTCAGATGTATCACTGGTGACCAGATATATCACTGGTGACCAGATGTATCACTGGTGGTCAGATATATCACTGGTGACCAGATGTATCACTGGTGACCAGATGTATCACTGGTGGTCAGATGTATCACTGGTGGTCAGATGTATCACTGGTGACCAGATGTATCACTGGTGGTCAGATGTATCACTGGTGGTCAGATGTATCACTGGTGACCAGATGTATCACTGGTGACCAGATGTATCACTGGTGGTCAGATGTATCACTGGTGGTCAGATGTATCACTGGTGACCAGATGTATCACTGGTGGTCAGATGTATCACTGGTGGTCAGATGTATCACTGGTGGTCAGATGTATCACTGGTGGTCAGATGTATCACTGGTGGTCAGATGTATCACTGGTGACCAGATGTATCACTGGTGACCAGATGTATCACTGGTGGTCAGATGTATCACTGGTGGTCAGATGTATCACTGGTGACCAGATGTATCACTGGTGGTCAGATGTATCACTGGTGGTCAGATGTATCACTGGTGACCAGATGTATCACTGGTGACCAGATGTATCACTGGTGGTCAGATGTATCACTGGTGGTCAGATGTATCACTGGTGACCAGATGTATCACTGGTGGTCAGATGTATCACTGGTGACCAGATGTATCACTGGTGGTCAGATGTATCACTGGTGGTCAGATGTATCACTGGTGGTCAGATGTATCACTGGTGGTCAGATGTATCACTGGTGGTCAGATGTATCACTGGTGGTCAGATGTATCACTGGTGGTCAGATGTATCACTGGTGACCAGATGTATCACTGGTGTTCAGATGTATCACTGGTGACCAGATGTATCACTGGTGGTCAGATGTATCACTGGTGGTCAGATGTATCACTGGTGGTCAGATGTATCACTGGTGGTCAGATGTATCACTGGTGGTCAGATGTATCACTGGTGGTCAGATGTATCACTGGTGGTCAGATGTATCACTGGTGACCAGATGTATCACTGGTGATCAGATGTATCACTGGTGGTCAGATGTATCACTGGTGGTCAGATGTATCACTGGTGACCAGATGTATCACTGGTGGTCAGATGTATCACTGGTGGTCAGATGTATCACTGGTGGTCAGATGTATCACTGGTGACCAGATGTATCACTGGTGACCAGATGTATCACTGGTGACCAGATGTATCACTGGTGGTCAGATGTATCACTGGTGGTCAGATGTATCACTGGTGACCAGATGTATCACTGGTGGTCAGATGTATCACTGGTGGTCAGATGTATCACTGGTGGTCAGATGTATCACTGGTGGTCAGATGTATCACTGGTGGTCAGATGTATCACTGGTGGTCAGATGTATCACTGGTGGTCAGATGTATCACTGGTGGTCCAGATGTATCACTGGTGGTCAGATGTATCACTGGTGGTCAGATGTATCACTGGTGACCAGATGTATCACTGGTGGTCAGATGTATCACTGGTGGTCAGATGTATCACTGGTGGTCAGATGTATCACTGGTGACCAGATGTATCACTGGTGGTCAGATGTATCACTGGTGGTCAGATGTATCACTGGTGACCAGATGTATCACTGGTGACCAGATGTATCACTGGTGGACAGATGTATCACTGGTGGTCAGATGTATCACTGGTGGTCAGATGTATCACTGGTGACCAGATGTATCACTGGTGGTCCAGATGTATCACTGGTGTTCAGATGTATCACTGGTGGCGAGCTGTATCACCAGATGTATCACTGGTGGTCAGATGTATCACTGGTGGTCAGATGTATCACTGGTGACCAGATGTATCACTGGTGGTCAGATGTATCACTGGTGGTCAGATGTATCACTGGTGGTCAGATGTATCACTGGTGGTCAGATGTATCACTGGTGGTCAGATGTATCACTGGTGACCAGATGTATCACTGGTGACCAGATGTATCACTGGTGGTCAGATGTATCACTGGTGGTCAGATGTATCACTGGTGGTCAGATGTATCACTGGTGACCAGATGTATCACTGGTGGTCAGATGTATCACTGGTGGTCAGATGTATCACTGGTGTCCAGATGTATCACTGGTGGTCAGATGTATCACTGGTGGTCAGATGTATCACTGGTGGTCAGATGTATCACTGGTGGTCAGATGTATCACTGGTGGTCAGATGTATCACTGGTTACCAGATGTATCACTGGTGACCAGATGTATCACTGGTGGTCAGATGTATCACTGGTGGTCAGATGTATCACTGGTGGTCAGATGTATCACTGGTGACCAGACGTATCACTGGTGGTCAGATGTATCACTGGTGGTCAGATGTATCACTGGTGGTCAGATGTATCACTGGTGACCAGATGTATCACTGGTGGTCAGATGTATCACTGGTGACCAGATGTATCACTGGTGGTCAGATGTATCACTGGTGACCAGATGTGATCACTGGGTGACCAGATGTATCACTGCTGGTCCAGCATGTATCACTGGTGGTGGTCAGATGTATCACTGGTGGTCAGATGTATCACTGGTGGGTCAGATGATGTATCACTGGGTGGTCAGATGTATCACTGGTGGTCAGATGTATCACTGGTGACCAGATTGTATCACTGGTGGTCAGATGTATCACTGGTGGTCAGATGTATCACTGGTGACCAGATGTATCACTGGTGACCAGATGTATACACCTGGTGGTCAGATGTATCACTGGTGGTCAGATGTATCACTGGGATGGTCAGATGTAATCACTGGTGAGTCATATGTATCACACTGGTGGTCAGATGTATCACTGGTGACCAGATGTATCACTGGTGGTCAGATGTATCACTGGTGACCAGATGTATCACTGGTGGTCAGATGTATCACTGGTGGTCAGATGTATCACTGGTGGTCAGATGTATCACTGGTGGTCAGATGTATCACTGGTGGTCAGATGTATCACTGGTGACCAGATGTATCACTGGTGGTCAGATGTATCACTGGTGGTCAGATGTATCACTGGTGGTCAGATGTATCACTGGTGGTCAGATGTATCACTGGTGACCAGATGTATCACTGGTGATCAGATGTATCACTGGTGGTCAGATGTATCACTGGTGACCAGATGTATCACTGGTGGTCAGATGTATCACTGGTGGTCAGATGTATCACTGGTGGTCAGATGTATCACTGGTGGTCAGATGTATCACTGGTGGTCAGATGTATCACTGGTGGTCAGATGTATCACTGGTGACCAGATGTATCACTGGTGACCAGATGTATCACTGGTGGTCAGATGTATCACTGGTGGTCAGATGTATCACTGGTGACCAGATGTATCACTGGTGGTCAGATGTATCACTGGTGACCAGATGTATCACTGGTGGTCAGATGTATCACTGGTGGTCAGATGTATCACTGGTGGTCAGATGTATCACTGGTGGTCAGATGTATCACTGGTGGTCAGATGTATCACTGGTGACCAGATGTATCACTGGTGGTCAGATGTATCACTGGTGGTCAGATGTATCACTGGTGACCAGATGTATCACTGGTGGTCAGATGTATCACTGGTGGTCAGATGTATCACTGGTGGTCAGATGTATCACTGGTGGTCAGATGTATCACTGGTGACCAGATGTATCACTGGTGACCAGATGTATCACTGGTGGTCAGATGTATCACTGGTGGTCAGATGTATCACTGGTGGTCAGATGTATCACTGGTGGTCAGATGTATCACTGGTGGTCAGATGTATCACTGGTGGTCAGATGTATCACTTTGTGGTTCCTGATATATTACTGGTGGTCAGATGTATCACTGGTGACCAGATGTATCACTGGTGAGTCATGATGTATCACTGGTGGTCATGTATCAGAGGTGGTCAGAATGTATCACTGGTGGTCAGATGTATCACATGGTGACCAGATGTATCACTGGTGGTCAGATGTATCACTGGTGGTCAGATGTATCACTGGTGGTCAGATGTATCACTGGTGGTCAGATGTATCACTGGTGGTCAGATGTATCACTGGTGGTCAGATGTATCACTGGTGACCAGATGTATCACTGGTTGTCCAGATGTATCACTGGTGGTCAGATGTATCACTGGTGACCAGATGTATCACTGGTGGTCCAGATGTATCACTGGTGGTGACCAGATGTATCACTGGTGGTCAGATGTATCACTGGTGGTCAGATGTATCACTGGTGACCAGATGTATCACTGGTGGTCAGATGTATCACTGGTGGTCAGATGTATCACTGGTGGTCAGATGTATCACTGGTGGTCAGATGTATCACTGGTGACCAGATGTATCACTGGTGACCAGATGTATCACTGGTGGTCAGATGTATCACTGGTGGTCAGATGTATCACTGGTGACCAGATGTATCACTGGTGACCAGATGTATCACTGATGGTCAGATGTATCACTGGTGACCAGATGTATCACTGGTGACCAGATGTATCACTGGTGGTCAGATGTATCACTGGTGGTCAGATATAGTATCACTGGTGGTCAGAGATGTATCACTGGTGGTCAGATGTATCACTGGTGACCAGATGTATCACTGATGGTCAGATGTATCACTGGTGACCAGATGTATCACTGGTGACCAGATGTATCACTGGTGACCAGATGTATCACTGGTGGTCAGATGTATCACTGGTGGTCAGATGTATCACTGGTGGTCAGATGTATCACTGGTGGTCAGATGTATCACTGGTGACCAGATGTATCACTGGTGGTCAGATGTATCACTGGTGACCAGATGTATCACTGGTGGTCAGATGTATCACTGGTGGTCAGATGTATCACTGGTGGTCAGATGTATCACTGGTGGTCAGATGTATCACTGGTGGTCAGATGTATCACTGGTGGTCAGATGTATCACTGGTGGTCAGATGTATCACTGATGGTCAGATGTATCACTGGTGGTCAGATGTATCACTGGTGGTCAGTATCACTGGTGGTCAGATGTATCACTGGTGGTCAGATGTATCACTGGTGACCAGATGTATCACTGGTGGTCAGATGTATCACTGGTGGTCAGATGTATCACTGGTGGTCAGATGTATCACTGGTGACCAGATGTATCACTGGTGGTCAGATGTATCACTGGTGACCAGATGTATCACTGGTGGTCAGATGTATCACTGGTGGTCAGATGTATCACTGGTGGTCAGATGTATCACTGGTGGTCAGATGTATCACTGGTGACCAGATGTATCACTGGTGGTCAGATGTATCACTGGTGGTCAGATGTATCACTGGTGGTCAGATGTATCACTGGTGGTCAGATGTATCACTGGTGACCAGATGTATCACTGGTGGTCAGATGTATCACTGGTGGTCAGATGTATCACTGGTGGTCAGATATATCACTGGTGGTCAGATGTATCACTGGTGGTCAGATGTATCACTGGTGGTCAGATGTATCACTGGTGGTCAGATGTATCACTGGTGGTCAGATGTATCACTGGTGGTCAGATGTATCACTGGTGACCAGATGTATCACTGGTGGTCAGATGTATCACACTGGTGGTCCAGATGTATCACTGGTGGTCAGATGTATCACTGATGACCAGATGTATCACTGGTGGTCAGATGTATCACTGGTGACCAGATGTATCACTGGTGGTCAGATGTATCACTGGTGGTCAGATGTATCACTGGTGACCAGATGTATCACTGATGTATCACTGGTGGTCCAGATGTATCACTGGTGGTCAGATGTATCACTGGTGGTCAGATGTATCACTGGTGGTCAGATGTATCACTGGTGGTCAGATGTATCACT
Organism: Argopecten irradians; assembly: GCF_041381155.1. Classification (NCBI taxonomy): domain Eukaryota; kingdom Metazoa; phylum Mollusca; class Bivalvia; order Pectinida; family Pectinidae; genus Argopecten; species Argopecten irradians. Next base: position 66,214,300 of record NC_091135.1, on the reverse strand, counting down.
GGTGACCAGATGTATCACTGGTGGTCAGATGTATCACTGGTGGTCAGATGTATCACTGGTGGTCAGATGTATCACTGGTGACCAGATGTATCACTGGTGGTCAGATGTATCACTGGTGATCTGATGTATCACTGGTGGTCAGATGTATCACTGGTGGTCAGATGTATCACTGGTGACCAGATGTATCACTGGTGGTCAGATGTATCACTGGTGACCAGATGTATCACTGGTGGTCAGATGTATCACTGGTGGTCAGATGTATCACTGGTGGTCAGATGTATCACTGGTGGTCAGATGTATCACTGGTGGTCAGATGTATCACTGGTGACCAGATGTATCACTGGTGACCAGATGTATCACTGGTGACCAGATGTATCACTGGTGGTCAGATGTATCACTGGTGGTCAGATGTATCACTGGTGAACAGATGTATCACTGGTGGTCAGATGTATCACTGGTGACCAGATGTATCACTGGTGGTCAGATGTATCACTGGTGGTCAGATGGATCACTGGTGACCAGATGTATCACTGGTGGTCAGATGTATCACTGGTGGTCAGATGTATCACTGGTGACCAGATGTATCACTGGTGGTCAGATGTATCACTGGTGGTCAGATGTATCACTGGTGGTCAGATGTATCACTGGTGACCAGATGTATCACTGGTGGTCAGACGTATCACTGGTGGTGGTCAGATGTATCACTGGTGGTCAGATGTATCACTGGTGGTCAGATGTATCACTGGTGGTCAGATGGATCACTGGTGACCAGATGTATCACTGGTGGTCAGATGTATCACTGGTGGTCAGATGGATCACTGGTGACCAGATGTATCACTGGTGACCAGATGTATCACTGGTGACCAGATGTATCACTGGTGGTCCAGATGTATCACTGGTGACAGATGTATCACTGGTGGTCAGATGTATCACTGGTGACCAGATGTATCACTGGTGGTCCAGATGTATCACTGGTGGTCAGATGTATCACTGGTGGTCAGATGTAACTGGTGGTCAGATGTATCACTGGTGACCAGATGTATCACTGGTGGTCAGATGTATCACTGGTGGTATCACTGGTGTATATCACTGGTGGTCAGATGTATCACTGGTGGTCAGATGTATCACTGGTGGTCAGATGTATCACTGGTGGTCAGATGTATCACTGGTGGTCAGATGTATCACTGGTGGTCAGATGTATCACTGGTGGTCAGATGTATCACTGGTGGTCAGATGTATCACTGGTGGTCAGATGTATCACTGGTGGTCAGATGTATCACTGGTGGTCAGATGTATCACTGGTGACCAGATGTATCACTGGTGGTCAGATGTATCACTGGTGGTCAGATGTATCACTGGTGGTCAGATGTATCACTGGTGGTCAGATGTATCACTGGTGGTCAGATGTATCACTGGTGACCAGATGTATCACTGGTGGTCAGATGTATCACTGGTGACCAGATGTATCACTGGTGGTCAGATGTATCACTGGTGACCAGATGTATCACTGGTGACCAGATGTATCACTGGTGACCAGATGTATCACTGGTGGTCAGATGTATCACTGGTGGTCAGATGTATCACTGGTGGTCAGATGTATCACTGGTGACCAGATGTATCACTGGTGACCAGATGTATCACTGGTGACCAGATGTATCACTGGTGGTCAGATGTATCACTGGTGGTCAGATGTATCACTGGTGGTCAGATGTATCACTGGTGACCAGATGTATCACTGGTGACCAGATGTATCACTGGTGGTCAGATGTATCACTGGTGACCAGATGTATCACTGGTGGTCAGATGTATCACTGGTGGTCAGATGTATCACTGGTGACCAGATGTATCACTGGTGGTCAGATGTATCACTGGTGGTCAGATGTATCACTGGTGGTCAGATGTATCACTGGTGGTCAGATGTATCACTGGTGGTCAGATGTATCACTGGTGGTCAGATGTATCACTGGTGGTCAGATGTATCACTGGTGACCAGATGTATCACTGGTGACCAGATGTATCACTGGTGACCAGATGTATCACTGGTGGTCAGATGTATCACTGGTGGTCAGATGTATCACTGGTGGTCAGATGTATCACTGGTGGTCAGATGTATCACTGGTGGTCAGATGTATCACTGGTGGTCAGATGTATCACTGGTGGTCAGATGTATCACTGGTGGTCAGATGTATCACTGGTGACCAGATGTATCACTGGTGGTGGATGATGTATCACTGGTGGTCCAGATGTATCACTGGTGGTCAGATGTATCACTGGTGGTCAGATGTATCACTGGTGGTCAGATGTATCACTGGTGGTCAGATGTATCACTGGTGGTCAGATGTATCACTGGTGGTCAGATGTATCACTGGTGACCAGATGTATCACTGGTGACCAGATGTATCACTGGTGACCAGATGTATCACTGGTGGTCAGATGTATCACTGGTGACCAGATGTATCACTGGTGGTCAGATGTATCACTGGTGGTCAGATGTATCACTGGTGACCAGATGTATCACTGGTGACCAGATGTATCACTGGTGGTCAGATGTATCACTGGTGACCAGATGTATCACTGGTGACCAGATGTATCACTGGTGACCAGATGTATCACTGGTGGTCAGATGTATCACTGGTGGTCAGATGTATCACTGGTGGTCAGATGTATCACTGGTGGTCAGATGTATCACTGGTGGTCAGATGTATCACTGGTGGTCAGATGTATCACTGGTGGTCAGATGTATCACTGGTGGTCAGATGTATCACTGGTGGTCAGATGTATCACTGGTGACCAGATGTATCACTGGTGGTCAGATGTATCACTGGTGGTCAGATGTATCACTGGTGGTCAGATGTATCACTGGTGGTCAGATGTATCACTGGTGACCAGATGTATCACTGGTGACCAGATGTATCATGGTGACCAGATGTATCACTGGTGGTCAGATGTATCACTGGTGGTCAGATGTATCACTGGTGACCAGATGTATCACTGGTGACCAGATGTATCACTGGTGGTCAGATGTATCACTGGTGACCAGATGTATCACTGGTGGTCAGATGTATCACTGGTGGTCAGATGTATCACTGGTGGTCAGATGTATCACTGGTGGTCAGATGTATCACTGGTGGTCAGATGTATCACTGGTGGTCAGATGTATCACTGGTGGTCAGATGTATCACTGGTGGTCAGATGTATCACTGGTGACCAGATGTATCACTGGTGGTCAGATGTATCACTGGTGGTCAGATGTATCACTGGTGGTCAGATGTATCACTGGTGGTCAGATGTATCACTGGTGACCAGATGTATCACTGGTGGTCAGATGTATCACTGGTGGTCAGATGTATCACTGGTGGTCAGATGTATCACTGGTGGTCAGATGTATCACTGGTGGTCAGATGTATCACTGGTGGTCAGATGTATCACTGGTGGTCAGATGTATCACTGGTGGTCAGATGTATCACTGGTGGTCAGATGTATCACTGGTGGTCAGATGTATCACTGGTGGTCAGATGTATCACTGGTGGTCAGATGTATCACTGGTTACCAGATGTATCACTGGTGACCAGACGTATCACTGGTGGTAAGATGTGTCACTGGTTGTCAGATATATCACTGGTGGTCAGATGTATCACTGGTGGTCAGATGTATCACTGGTGGTCAGATGTATCACTGGTGGTCAGATGTATCACTGGTGGTCAGATGTATCACTGGTGACCAGATGTATCACTGGTGGTCAGATGTATCACTGGTGACCAGATGTATCACTGGTGGTCAGATGTATCACTGGTGACCAGATGTATCACTGGTGGTCAGATGTATCACTGGTGACCAGATGTATCACTGGTGGTCAGATGTATCACTGGTGGTCAGATGTATCACTGGTGGTCAGATGTATCACTGGTGGTCAGATGTATCACTGGTGGTCAGATCACTGTATCAGATCACTGGTGGTCAGATGTATCACTGGTGACCAGATGTATCACTGGTGACCAGATGTATCACTGGTGGTCAGATGTATCACTGGTGGTCAGATGTATCACTGGTGACCAGATGTATCACTGGTGGTCAGATGTATCACTGGTGGTCAGATGTATCACTGGTGGTCAGATGTATCACTGGTGGTCAGATGTATCACTGGTGACCAGATGTATCACTGGTGGTCAGATGTATCACTGGTGGTCAGATGTATCACTGGTGGTCAGATGTATCACTGGTGGTCAGATGTATCACTGGTGGTCAGATGTATCACTGGTGGTCAGATGTATCACTGGTGGTCAGATGTATCACTGGTGGTCAGATGTATCACTGGTGACCAGATGTATCACTGGTGGTCAGATGTATCACTGGTGGTCAGATGTATCACTGGTGACCAGATGTATCACTGGTGGTCAGATGTATCACTGGTGGTCAGATGTATCACTGGTGACCAGATGTATCACTGGTGACCAGATGTATCACTGGTGACCAGATGTATCACTGGTGGTCAGATGTATCACTGATGGTCAGATGGATCACTGGTGACCAGATGTATCACTGATGGTCAGATGTATCACTGGTGACCAGATGTATCACTGGTGACCAGATGTATCACTGGTGACCAGATGTATCACTGGTGGTCAGATGTATCACTGGTGACCAGATGTATCACTGGTGGTCAGATGTATCACTGGTGGTCAGATGTATCAC